>NC_057797.1:572467808-572616885 GCF_018294505.1 Triticum aestivum
GTAAAAGTCGTCTTAGGTATATCCTGTTCTCAAATCTTCAACTGGTGATATCCTGATCGCAGATCGATCTTTGAAAATACCTTAGCTCCTTGCAATCAATCAAACAGATCATTGATCATCGGTAGTGGGTACTTGTTCTTGATGGTTACTTCATTCAATCCTCGATAATCAACAACCATCCTTAACGATCCATCCTTCTTCTCCACTAGGAGTACTGGCGATCCCCAAGGTGAAGAACTTGGGCGAATATATCCCTTATCCAGTAACTCCTTAATCTGCTTCTTAATCTCCACCAAATCTTTTGCGGGCATCCTATATGGTCTCTTCAATATTGGCCATGTGCCTGGCAAAATCTCAATCAAAAACTCAATATCTCTATCCGGTGGCATGCCTGGAAATTCCTCTGGAAATACATCCGAGAAATCCTTCACCACTGGTACTTCCTCTTGCACAACCCATGTTAAACAATTTACTTGAGTCCTCTTTGGCACATGCCGGGATACAAACTTGATCCTTCTTCCTTCTGGCGTTGTAAGCAAAATTGACTTACTGGCACATTCAATATTCCCTTCATACTTTGATAACCAATCCATGCCTAATATCACATCCAATCCTTGAGATTCCAACACTATTAGGTCTGAGGGAAATACGTAGTTACCAATCCTTAATGGTAACCGATCACACCATAGGCTGGCCATATACTCCGCTCCTGGTGAGCTTACTAACATTGGTGTTCTAAGGGCTTGGGTTGGTAGTTTATACTTATCCACAAATCCCCTTGATATGTATGAATGCGATGCACCAGTATCAAAAAGAACGAGTGCAGTAAATGACTTAACCAAAAACTTACCGATTACTGCATCCGGCTGCTCTTCAACCTCCTCCATGTTAACATGGTTCACCTGTCCCCTGTTGAAAGGGTTTGTCTTCTTCCTAGAGCTTCCATTGCCATTTCCATTCTGTGATTCAGGACATTTGTTGGCATAATGTCCAGTCTTCTCGCACTTAAAACAAGTGACTTGGCTCAGGTCTTTCTTGGCTGGGGTCGATGTGGTGCGGTTTCGGCCGTTGCTTCCTCCATTCCCATTACCATTCTTGGTGCCATTATGATTGTGCGAGCTACCTCCTCCATGGGTATGCTGAAAATGTCCTCCCGGTCTAGGGGTAAAGCGTGGCTTCTGCTGAGCTCCTAAATTGCACTTTCCTTGTCCATACTTCCTCTTGCGATTCTCAATCTGCTGCTGCTTCCCTTCAATCATGAGAGCACGATCTACCAACTCCTGGTAATTGTTGAAGGTTTCTACCATCAACAGCATGCTCAACTCATCATTTAGTCCTTCCAGAAACTTCTCCTGCTTAGCTGCATCAGTAGCAACGTCATCTGGGGCATAACGTGCTAACTTACTAAAGTCCTCCACATACTGGCCAACTGTCCGTCCTCCTTGGCGCAAGTTGCGAAACTCTCGCTTCTTCATGGCCATAGCTCCTGTTGAAACATGGGCAGTACGAAAAGCATGCTGAAACTGGTCCCATGTGATAGTGTCGACGGGGAAAGTGGCTGTGAAATTCTCCCACCATGATGATGCGGGTCCTTCAAGCTGATATGCAGCAAACTTCACCTTTTCCGCATCCGTGCATCCCGCCGTGGTCAACTCCCTTGTTGTCTTGCGGAGCCAATCATATGCTACTATCGGCTCGGTGCTACTGGAAAACACCGGCGGATTCAGCCTAAGAAAACGGGCTATGTGATCAACAGGTGGTGGTGGTGGGTTGTTGTTGTTCCCCTGATTCTGATTCTGGACTAGCAACTGCATCAATGTGTTCTGCTGCTAGATCAACTGGGTGAGCTCCGGTGGGAAGGTAAATCCGGGGTCACGTCTCGGAGGCATCTGAGGGTTTAGAAAAGATGAGATTTAAGAATAGAGGGGGTCTAAAGAGAAAACACTACCCATATGCACATGAGACAAAAGCAAACAATTCACTTCATTCAATCAATCAAACAAGGGCATACAATTGATCTAACTATCGCAAAAGTGCTTGGACTACTATATTTACATGGTGGATTACTACTACTATTGGGGTGGTCTACTAGAAATATTCTTCGGTTGCAGACTCCATGATATCTGCTCCAGCTTCATCAACATAGTCATCATTGCTATCATCTGGATCTGAGTCGGTGTCGTCTATGATGATGTAGTCTTTCGGGTGAATCTCCTTGGGTTCTTCGTCTTCTTCTACTAGTGTAGGGCCTCCCATGAATATTCCAATCTTCTTGACCAGATCGTCATTCTTCTCCACTAATACTTCGATTTCCTCTTCCAAATCTTCACGTGTAACCTTGAGTTCTTCCTCCAGTTCCTTGATTCTTGTCCTCGCCTTCTTCAGATCTATCATGTCGGCGCACATCTGGTTCTCCTGACGTCGAATGTGTTGGTTTAACTCCTGGATAAAAGCTGCAACTGATCTATCCTTCCTGGTGCTGATCATCTCCCAGTGCTCATCTCGGCGCCCACAAATCTAGTAGATGGTATCCTTGAGATCATTGCGGTAAACTTCTCCAATGCGTCCCATGGCGATGTGAGCTGCCATGCTCTTTCCTAGATTCCAAGTTGGTGCATCAAAGGAAAACTCTATGGGCTCAGTGACTGGCATGAACGTCCTTCCTGGACTTGAACTTGAATCATACAGCGCTCTTCTTCAGGTAGAGTGGCATTCTAGGTTTCGGTGAAACTTGGTACTCCTATGTTCAGGTATCTAGTAACTTCCTTCAAGTGACGTCCAAAGGGTGTATCTTCATCCGGTTGCGTGAACTTGTTCCTTGCATCCGCCATCCTAAAAGAGTAGAAAAGATGAGAGGTCAGAATGGGAAGAGAGTGAGTAGTGATCTAGGTCTTTAGCTTAGTGGTCGTGTCCTACAGTCAGCGTGTGCTCTGATACCATCTTGTAGCGACCAGACCTCAAGCGGTCCAATCTCTGTGCTCAGGTGTCATCCCTAGATCAGTAATGCTGACACCACACAGTACTTGAAGGATTTACAACAGAGTAGCAATCACACACTTATTACATTGAGAGTCTCCAAAGGGAGCTTATTACAATAATGATGGCTTAAGGCCATCTAATAACGATAACAGCGAAAGGCTTGGAAGATAAGTGAGTCCATCAATTCCAACGGCATCACTGAGTATAGAACCAAGACCTAAAGTCACCTTAATCATCGTCTGAAAAGTCTGCAACATTAACGTTGCAGCCCGAAACGGGTCAGCACATGGAATATGCTGGCAATGTAACACATAGAGAGTAATGGAATGAAATAGTATATACTATATGCATATATGGCTGGTAGAAAGCTCTATGGTTACAGTTTTGCGTAAAGCTAATTTTTCCCTACTGCAAAGGAATAGATTTTATTTAACTATCATGGTAGTGATTAAACATTGAGAATGGTTGACATTATTCTCAATCCCAATTAAGCATCATCATTAATCAAAACCCAACAAAATTAATTTTAGAGTAACATGTTGAGATTCACATGATAATCCAGGTACTAGATACTCAAGATGTCCATAACCAGGGACATGGCTAACCATGATTAGTTTATACACTCTGCAGAGGTTTGCGCACTTTTCCCCACAAGACCCGATCTCCTCTGTTGGATTTCTCGCATGACAAGGTGTTTGAGAAATGGATGACCGAGACATAGCCTTTCAGAAGCGCTAGCACCTTACGGACGGGTAGACCGTACCAACCTACATCCCCTACATATGCTAGTCTACCACTGTAAGAGTTCGCACGACTTAGTCAACTATGCTAGAGCCCATAATAGCTTGTGGCTGCACACGGAAGTTTCTAGCATGAATAATCTCATGACCCCGTTGAGCCTTGGTGGCGGTCCAAAAGAAAACAGGCAATCGCTGGAATACCCAGGTGCCTCAATCCACCCAGATGTGTGTTTAAGTTGCCACCTTAGATAAACCATTAATTTAACAAACTCACACCTGTCATGGATTTCACTCACCCAGTGCACGTCTACTAGCATAGCATAGCAATAATAAGCAAACGTAGAAGTAACTCCCAAAGGTTTGATAATAAACAGGTAATAGGTTCTACCTCAACTACTCCCCAAACCCACAATTTATTTAGATCCTAATCATGCAATGTGTGAGGATTGATCTAATGCAATAAAACTGGGTAGTAGGAGATATGATCAAAGTGTTACTTGCCTTGCTGATGATCCGGGAAACCTAGCGATTTGAAGTAGCAAGCGGCGCACTCCGGGTACTCTATCGCAAACAAACAAGCACACAATAAGTACTCAACTAATGCATAGGTAAAACACGAATAAGAGATCTAACCAGAAAGTTCAACTTAAGAAGTCCGGTTGGCAAAAAGAATCAAATCGAACGAAGCAACGAAAAACAAACGGCAAAAGAAACAAGCTTCGTTTACTATTCTGGATCTAGGGCAATTTTTATAGTGGCAAAAACTTGTTTGAGTTGGTTAAACGGAAAGAGGGTTTCGAGACGAAACTCCAGGCGCTTGAATCGCCTGATTCCGATAAACAGGCGAAAAGTTAAACTAAAACGAACATTGGATGAGGGATCGCGATCAGAAAAACCGCGGATTTAATCCGAGAAAAAGAAAAACGATGAACAGGTTAACGAATGAACGTTCGTTAACAGGAACTAAAGGAAAAACACGTTCGTTAAAACGAACGGACGAGCGGGCGCTCGCAAAATAAATAAACCAGAGAAAAACCGATCTATTTAAAAAACTAAACTAGGGTTTTTTTCAAAAAAAATCGAAACGGCTTTTTCTCAAAAACCGGCCGGCGGCTCTCCGGCGAGGCTCCAGTAGGGCGGCGGGTGGCGTGAGGTGGCGGGGCGGCGGCTCCGGGCGGCGCGGCGGCGGCGCGGGGTGGTGGCGGCGGTGGCTCGGGGCTCCAGGGGGGGCCCCGGGGTGCTATTTAAGGAGGGGGGTCGGCTGGCTTGGGGAGGGGGTCAACGGCGGCGGCGGCTCCGGCTCGGTCTCCTCCTGAGTCCGGCAGCAGCACGGGCGAGGAGGCGGCGGCTTGGGCCGGCCTGGCTCTGCTGGGCCCTTGGCCCAGTCGGGCGCGGGGGTTTTTTTTAAACAATTTCGCTGCGCCTAAAAAAATTGTAGAAAAATAAATAAAAATCTAAAAATGTCAAAACAAATTTTTTTCATCTAAATAAAATATTTAGAACATGATGAACATTTTTTGGCTCTAAATGAAATTTTTGAAAATGTGTAATTTTTCCTAAATTCAAATAAAATAGCAAATAAAACCAAATAAAATCTTATTTGATTTTTTATTAAATCCTCAATATTTTTTATTTATTTTGGGAAAGTCATTTTATTCCCTCTCTCATATTTTGATAGTAGAAATAAATGAAGATAAAATAAATAAAATCAAATGATCCTGATTTCAAAATTTGAGAAAAACTCAAATATGAAAAAAACGAAATCCCCAACTCTTTCCGAGGGTCCTTGAGTTGCGTAGAATTTCTAGGATCAACCAAAATGCAATAAAATATGATATGCAATGATGATCTAGTGTATAACATTCCAAATTGAAAATTTGGGATGTTACATGTAGTTGAAATCTTATTTGTGGCAAAGCCACATTTCATATTTTTGTATACATGTCGCTCTTGAGTCATTGCACTTCCCGGTACACCACCGGAGGCATTCATATAGAGTCATATATTTGTTCTAGTTTCGAGTTGTAATTCTTGAGTTGTCAGTAAATAAAAGTGTGATGATCATCATTATTAGAGCATTGTCCCATGTGAGGAAAGGATGATAGAAGCTATGATTCCCTCACAAGTTGGGATGAGTCTCCGGACTTTACAAAAAATAAAAGAGGCCAAAGAAGCCCACCAAAAAATTAAATGAGAGAAAAGAGAGAAGGGGCAATGTTACTATCCTTTTGCCACGCTTGTGCTTCAAAGTAGCACCATGATCTTCATGATAGAGAGTCTCCTATGGTGTCACTTTCATATACTGGTGGCAAATTTTCATTATAGAACTTGGCTTGTATATTCCAATGACGAGCTTCCTCAAAATTGCCATAGGTCTTTGTGAGCAAGCGAGTTGGATACACACCCACTTAGTTTCCTTTTGAGTTTTCATACACTTATGCTCTAGTGCATACGTATCATGGCAATCCCTACTCACTCGCATTGATATCTATTGATGGGCATCTCCATAGCCCGTTGATATGCCTAGTTGATGTGAGACTATCTCCTTCTTGTTTTCTTCTCCACAACCACCATATTCTATTCCACCTATAGTGCTATATCCATGCCTCACGCTCATGTATTGCATGAAAAGTTGAAAAAGTTTGAGAACATCAAAAGTAAGAAACAATTTATTGACTAATACTGGGGTTGTGCATGATCTAATACTTTGTGTGATGAAGATGGAGCATAGCTAGACTATATGATTTTGTAGGGATAACTTTCTTTGGCCATGTTATTTTGAGAAGACGTGATTTGCTTTGTTAGTATGCTTGAAGTATTATTGTTCTTATGTCAATATTAAACTTTTTTTTGAATCTTATGGATCTAAATATTCATTCCACAATAAATAAAATTACATGTCCACATCGAAAATTCTGTTTTTATCATTTACCTACTTGAGGACGAGCAGGAATTAAGCTTGGGGATGCTTGATACGTCTCCAACGTATCTATAATTTTTGATTGTTCCATGCTATTATATTATCTGTTTCGGATGTTTTATATGCATTAATATGCTATTTTATATTAACTTTGGGACTAACTTATTAACCCAGAGCCCAGTGCCAGTTTCTGTTTTTTCCTTCTTTTCGAGTTTCATAGAAAAGGAATATCAAACGGAATAAAACTTTGCGATGATTTTTCTTGGACCATATGACACCTGTAGGAGTTGGACTCCAAGCCAGAAGACCCGCGAGGCGGCGGCAAGGGTGGACGGAATGCCCTA
This sequence comes from Triticum aestivum, assembly GCF_018294505.1. Classification (NCBI taxonomy): domain Eukaryota; kingdom Viridiplantae; phylum Streptophyta; class Magnoliopsida; order Poales; family Poaceae; genus Triticum; species Triticum aestivum. The sequence continues at coordinate 572,474,792 of NC_057797.1, forward strand.
GGGGGAGGCACGCCCCCTGAAAACCCACAAGTATAGGGGATCGTAATAGTTTTCAAGGGTAGAGTATTCAACCCAAATTTATTGATTCGACACAAGGGCAACCAAAGAATATTTGCAAGTATTCGCCAATGAGTTGTCAATTCAACCGCACCTAGAGATTAATTATCTGCAGCAAAGTGATCAGTAGCAAAGTAGTATGATTGTTTTGATAGTAGTAAGAACAACAATAGTAACATTAACAGTGATAGCAATGATTTTGTAGCAAGTGCAATAGTAATAGCAGAAGTAGTAACTTAGCAGAAACAATATAAGAGAAATTCGTATGCATTGGATCGGTGAATTCGTTGGACGATATTCATCATATAACAGTCATAACCTAGGGCGATACGACACTAGCTCCAGTTCATAAATGTAATGTAGGCATGTATTTTGTAAATAGTCATACGTGCATATGGAAAGAACTTGCATGACATCTTTTGTCCTACCCTTCCGTGGCAGCAGGGTCCTATTGGAAACTAAGGGATATTAAGGCCTCCTTTTAATAGAGGACCGGAACAAAGAATTAACACATAGTGAATACATGAACTCCTCATACTACGGTCATCACCAGGAAGTGTCTCGACTATTGTCACTCTAGGGTTGTCGGATCATAACACGTAGTAGGTGACTATAACTTGCTAGATCGGATCTAGAACATGGATATAATGGTGATGACATAAACGGTTCGGATCTGAAATCATGGTGCCCGGTCCCAAATTGACAAGAATTAAGCATGACAAAGTCATAGCAACATCAATCTCAGAACATAATGGATACTAGGCATCAAGCCCTAACAAAACTAACTCGATTACATGATGAATCTCATCCAACTCCTCACCGACCAGCGAGCCTACGGAGGAATTACTCACTCCTGATGGGGAGCATCATGGAATTAGCGATGGAGAAGGGTTGGTGATGACGAAGATCGATGATCCCCCTCTCCGGAGCCCCAAATGGACTCCAGATCTGGCCTCTCGATGAAGAATAGGTTGAGGCATGTGGGGCGACCAGATGGTGACAACCCACCTGGGCGCGCCTCGAGGGGGGCACCCTGGTGGGTTGTGCCCACCCAGGTGCCCCCTTTGGTGGTTCTTGACTCTAGAAATTCTTATTTATGGAATAAAAAATCCTCACAAAGTTTCATTCCAATCTGAGAACATTTATTTCTCCACAAAAACAACATCATGGTAGTTCTGCTGCAAACAACGTCAGTCCAGGTTAGTTTCATTCAAATCATGCAAATTAGAGACCAAACTAAGAGGAAAACCATTAGAAAAAGTAGATATGACGGAGACGTATCAACTCCCCCAAGCTTAAACCTTTGCGTGTCCTCAAGCAATTCATTTGATAAACTGAAAGTGAAAAAGAAAAACTTTTACGAACTCTTTTTCTCTTGTTTACATAAATAAGCTTAAGTAGCACCCAGGTTTTCAGGCAAGACTATATCTAACCATGTCGACAATAACTCTTAAACTTATATTAACTCATATCAATGACATAATCAGCTAGCGAGCAATAATAAGATATCTCAAACGACAACATGTTATGAAACAAACCATGATATAATATGACAATAGTGGTATCTCGCTAGCCCTTTCTGAGACCGCAAAACATAAATGCAGAGCACCTCCAAAGTTCAAGCAGCGACTAAACATTGTAATTCATGGTCGAAAAGATCCAGCCATGATGCACCCAACATTAGCTACACACAACGCATGAGAATGACAATAGTGCTCTCAGGTTCTGGCGCTTATTTGAGAAGGTGATGACACAACATAAAAGTAAATAGATAGTCCCTTCGCAGAGGGAAGCAGTGATTTGCAGCGGTGCCATAGCTCAAGTTTTTAAAACAGAGGTAAATGAAATTTTGAGAAATGCACCCTTCTTGTTTAATTCGTGACCATTAGTTATCGGTATCTTCACATTAGTGGCGGTTCCCAAGAAATAAAAGTAAAGGTTTACTCCCCCTCCACCAACAATCACACTCCACGGCTTGTCCGAAACAACGAGTGTCGTCCATACCAACAATAGTCCCGGGGGAGTTTTGTTTAATTATTTTGCAATTTGAGTTCGGGGCTGGGAATCCCTATTATCGCCCCTCTCGTGCAAGGACAGGTGAATAAACACTCATCATGAGAATAACCCACTTAGCATGGAAGATGCTGACTACCTCCTGTCGCTCTATGAACAATCCAGGCACACAAAAAGGATATTTATTTGAAGTTTTTAGAGGTGGCCCATGCAAATTTACTTAGGACAACAGGGTAATAACGCATATAGGTAGGTATGGTGGACTCATCTGGAATAACTTGGGTTTCAGGTTTTCAGGTTTTGAGGCACAAGCAGAATTCCCACTTAGTACAGGTTAAGGCTAGCAAATAGCTTGAGAAGCGGCCAACTAGAGAGCGAAAACGGCCATGAACATGCATTACGCATAAGTAACATTGGATACTAGCATGAGTAGGATATGAACGCCATGAACATAAATATCATAGAGGCTATGTTGGTTTTGATTCAACTACATGCATGAACATGTGCCCAGTCAAGCCACTTGAACATCATCATACTACATCACAATCATTTTAATGCAACGTTGGCATCCAAGATAAATCATTATCCACTCCTAGCTACTTCAGAATGGCATGAGAAACTATAATCTCTCATTGTCATTGCACACATGTTTGATCATAATATGCTGAATCATGCATACTAGATTAAACATATTTACAAAAAACAGAACAAGTTGAGTTCATACCCGTTTCTCTCTGCCATAGCCAGTTCATCAAATATCGCCATTATTGCCTTTCACTTGCACGATTGAACGATATGAAAATAATAATAGTGCAAAAGTGTCGTGGACTAAGCTAGAATCTGCAAACATTTTATTCAAAAGGAGGAGACAAAGTAATATGGGCTCTTTGTTAGATCAACAATAATGCATAAGAGAGCCACTCAACATTTTCATTGTGGTCTTCTCCTCGGTTTGACTCAATAAAAAGAAAAAGAAAATCATAGAAACACACTGAAATATTTTTGGAGTTTTTGGTTTTTCTTGAACAAGCAAATTAAAGGGAAAATAAAAAATGAGAAAAACTATTTACACGGGAAAGCTCCCAACAAGCAAAAGAAGAACAAGGAAATCTTTTGGGGTTTTCTTTTTAGTACTACAACAATTTAAACTAGGAAGAAAACCCGAAAAGAAGGAGGGAATATATTTTTGGATTTTCTCAAAGTTTTGCAAACACACAAGAAGATAGCGAGAAAATAAATTTGGCATGGATAATACAATAAAGATTGTGGGCACAGACAACTGGAATGAAATGTGTGAACACGAATGTAATGTCGGTGGAAACACATACTCCCCCAAGCTTAGGATTTTGTCCTAGCTTGGTAATCACCACTCGAAGAAGCCATGGGGTCCTATGTTGAAGTGCTGGGGAGCGGGCACCTGAGGGTCCTACTCCTGAGGCTCCTCCTCTGCCGCAGCCAGATTGTTTCGGTAAGCGACAATGTCTTTAGGCATAATCCTATATTCGCCCCTGGCAATAGGATCAAATAAAGCGGGTCCAGGCAATGGAATAATATCACGAGTGTCCACACTGAAAACCAGGTTATATGGGACATCCATAGTGGTGGTCTCGCTATCAATAAACTGGTGTTGTGCCATAGTTGCGTGATCTAGGTAAACCTTGGGCAAGGGATAATCATGTTGGTGTATCTAGACGTTAAAGTGATTCGCTAGGCGAGTAGCATAAATGCCACCATGTATTTTACCCTTGGATCTGTTAATGGGGAGGCGACGTGCCACAATAGCTCCCAAGCTATAAGTGTTGTCACCGTAAAGTGCATGGTGTAACACAACAAAGTCTGGGGCACTAAGTGCACCTACCTTCTCTCTCACAAGCAAACACTTCATAATGAATAGAGCAAAATAATGCACAACAGGAAAGTCTAAGCTAGTGGAGGTGACACCTGACACCCCTCTCTCATCCCCCACTGTCAAAGTATGGTAAAAACCATCAAACTCCGCGGGCCTAGGCTCTACTAAACCACCATCAGAAGGGAGCAAGCATATGTCACAAAATTCAGTAAGCGGTATCTGATGGGGTTCAACATATAAGTTAAACTACACCTCAGGGGGGTTATTCCTAACTAAGAAATGAAAACATTGCACAAAGGAATTTTTGAGGAGATGATACTGTTCACATTCAGCTGCGATGAAGTCGGTGAGGCCGGCATTAGCAGCATATTGTGCAAACTCCTGAAGGATTCTGGACCCTTCCATGAATGGGTTATGCGGCCATTCACACGGTCGTACCTACACCATTATCCGGGTGTGGAGATCACTGTCAGATGACTCCCCAATAACTCCCTTGGAGTTCTTCTTGGAAGCAAACTTCCAAAAATACTCATCTTTTTCCTATGAACAAAATTCGGAAATTTTTAATCCACAAAATTTTTATCAACAAAACTTCACAAGATTGAAAGCAACTACTCATGCAATCTCATCTATAGCAGCACCAAGAGTAACTAATTATTCAAAATATAAACCACTAAAGCAAAAACTAATTGGACTAACGGAGGAGTCACATACCGAGCAACAATCCCCCAAAATAGTTTTGGAAACGGAGCTTCCAGCAAAGAGATCGAAATCCGCGGGTTTGAGAGCAAGAACATGAGAGAGAGAGAGAGAGAGCAATGGTGATTTTTCCTGGAGGTAGGTGGTGATGTGGGATGAAGAGATAAGTGAAGGGGCCTCACGGGAACCACAACCCACCAAGGCGCGCCTGGGGGTGCTGGTGCGCCCAGGTGGGTTGTGCCCACCTGGTGCACCCCCCCTGTGATGTTATTTGCATAAAAAATTCTTAAATATTTAGAAGAAGAAAAATCATATTAAAATTTCAGAGCATTCTGAGAACTTTTATTTTTGGGTCATTTTTTATTGCACGGGAAATACAGAAAACTGACAAAACATGGCATTTTATTTTATTTAACTAATAAAAACAGGAAAAAAGGTAGGAACAGAAGGTAGTGCATACTAAATTCATCAACTTCATATATAACTCCCAAAAATGATCCATTAACAAGGTTGATCAATTCTTATTAACAACCACTTTCGATTAGCATGAAACCGAAGAACTTCCGTAAATCACTAAGTTACCTCAATGGGGATATGAATGTCCCCAACAATAAGCATTACATATTTCTTTTTAACAGTAGGTAGGGGCAGTTGAAAACTTCCAATAGTGATTGTGGGAGATGTTTCAATAACATTAATACAATTCCCTTGGAATTGTTTCTTCAGAAAGTGCACCGTATGCTCATTACCATTGATATGAAAAGTGACTTTGCATTTATTGCAATCAATAATAGCCCCTGCAGTATTCCAAAAGGGTCTACCAAGGATAATCGACATGTTGCCGTCCTCGGGCATCTCAAGTGTAACAAAGTGAGTCAAAATAGTACCATTAGCAACAACAACGGGCACATCCTCACAAATACCGATAGGTATGGCAGTTGATTTATTAGCCATTTGCAAACATATTTCAGTAGGTATGAGTTTATTCAAATCGAGCCTTTTATATAAAGAGAAAGGCATAACACTAACACCAGCTCCAAAATCACATAATGAAGTTTTCACATAGTTTCTTTTGATGGAGCAAGGTATAGTGGGGATTCCCGAATCTCCCAGGTTTTTAGGTACTCCATCTTAAAAAGTATAATTAGAAAGCGTGGTGGAGATTTCAGCTTCTGGTATTTTTCTCTTGTTGGTGATGATGTCTTTCATGTACTTCGCATAGCATTTTCAAGATATCGGTCAAGCGAGTATGCAAAAAGACTGGCCTAATCATTCCAGCAAAGCGTTTGAATTCTTCATCATATTTCTTTTTAGTTGACTTAGGTGGAAAGGGCATATGTTTTTGAACCCATGGTTCTCTTTCCTTACCATGATTTCTAGCAACAAAGTCTCTTTTATCATATCTTTTATTCTTGGGCTGTGGGTTATCAAGATCAACAACTGGTTCTATCTCAACATCATTGTCTGGTTCTTTATTATTTATTTGAGTATCTTCATGAACCTCATCATTATCTTTTTCATTATCAGAAGGTGATTGTTCACTACCAGATTGAGTTTCAGCATCAGAGATAGAAACTTCATTATCATTATCAGGAGGTTTTTCTACTTCAGGTTCACTAGAGGCATGCAAAGTCCTATCATTTTTCTTCTTCTTTTTATTTTTAGAAGGAATAGGTGCATCAGTGTTAACTCTTTGATAGTCTTGTTCAATTCTTTTTGGGTTTCCCTTAGGATAAAGTGGTTCCTGAGACATTTTACCTCCTCTAGTTGCTACTCTAACAGCAAAGTCACTTATATTATTGTTCATTTCATCAAGCAATTCTCTTTGAGATTTAGCAACTTGTTCTAGTTGAGTTTGAACCATAGAGGCATGTTTTCCCACACCTCTAACATCATTTGAGATTCTAAACAACAAGTCACTCAAGTGAGCAATCATATCAGAATTGTATTTCAGTTGTTTCATAACATTTGCATTGAAGTGATCGTGCTTTCTAATGTAATTTTCAAACTCATAAAGGCATTGACTAGGATGCATATTGTGAGGATTATCATTGTCATTGAATTTCATTAGAGAATTTACCTCTACCACCTTAGGTGGTGGTGGTGTATCAAGCCCATGTATTTCTTCAATAGGACGTAAATTTTTGACATCCTCGGCATTAATACCTTTTTCCTTCATAGATTTCTTTGCCTCTTGCATATCTGCAGGACTGAGATATAAGATACCCCTCTTCTTAGGAGTAGGTTTGAGTGGTGGTTTGGGAAGAGTCCAATCATCATGATATTTCAATATGTTATTCAATAATTCTTCGGCTTGTCCAGTAGTTTGTTCCTAGAAAACACAACCAGCACAACTATCTAGGAAATCCCTAGAAGCATCGGTTAGTCCATTATAGAAGATATCAAGTATTTCATTTTTCTTAAGAGGATGATCAGGCAAAGCATTAAGCAATTGGAGAAGCCTCCCCAAGCTTCTGGGAGACTCTCTTCTTCAATTTGCACAAAGTTAAATATTTCCTGTAAGGCAGCTTGTTTCTTATGAGTAGGAAAATATTTTTCAGAGAAGTAATAAATCATATCATGGGGACTATGCACACAACTAGGAGCAAGAGTATTATACCAAGTCTTAGCATCACCCTTTAACGAGAACGGAAATAACTTGAGAATATAATAATGGCAAATTTTCTCATCATGAGCAAAAAGAGTGGCCATGTATTTTCAACTTCAGATTCAACAGTTTCAGTTTTCAAAAAGATGTATTTTCAAAAAGATGTGCCACAACAGTTTCAGTTTCATAAACATGGAAATGATCAGATTCAACCAAAGTGATTAACTCTGGGTTGACAGAGAATTCATAATCCTTATCATCAACAAAGGTAGGTGAAGTAGCAAACAAAGGATCACATTTCATTTTAGCATTCAAAGTCTTTTCTTTATACCTGCATAATAATTTTTCCAGATCATGTCTATCCTTACAAGAAAGAATGTCTCTAGTTGTCTCCTCATCCATAACATAACCTTCCAGTACCTTTGGCAATTCATATCTAGGAGAACTAGGTGTAATTGGTGTTTCGGGATTTTCAGTTTCAAGCTCTTCATCAGTTTCAACAATTTCATCAGTTTCGGCATTCTCAAACGATTTAGTTCTAGCAAGTTGTTCATCAAGAAATTCACCTAGTGACACATTATCATAAAGCAAGGTACCAGCATCATCATGAGTAGCATTCATATCAGAAGTAGCATCATCATGAGTAGCATTTATATCATAAGTAGCATCATCATTAACTTGCGATATATTAGAATTAATAGCATGTGGTGGTGTTGCAAGTCTACTTATAACAGAAGGTGAATCAAGTGTAGAGCTAGATGGCAGTTCCTCGTCTTAGAGGGAAAAATCTTAGTCTTAGCATCCTTCAGATTCTTCATAGTGATAATTTGATAATAATACCAAGTGAGTCAACAAATATAGCTATGCTCCCCGGCAACAGTGCCAGAATAAGGTCTTGATAACCCACAAGTATAGGGGATTGCAACAGTTTTCGAGGGTAGAGTATTCAACCCAAATTTATTGATTCGACACAAGGGGGGGGGGCAAAGAATATTTACAAGTATTAGCAGTTGAGTTGTCAATGAAACCACACCTGGAGATTAATTATCTGCAGCAAAGTGATTAGTAGCAATGTTGTATGATAGTTTTGATAGTAGTAACAATAGCAATAGTAATGGTGATGGTGATAGCAATGATTTTGTAGCAAGTGCAATAGTAACAACAGCAGTAGTAACTTAGCAGAAACAATATAAGAGAAATTCGGAGGCATTGCATTGGTGAATTCATTGGATGATATTCGTCATATAACAGTCATAACCTAGGGCGATACGGCACTAGCTGCAGTTCATAAATATAATGTAGGCATGTATTTCATAAATAGTCATACGTGCTTATGGAAAGAACTTGGATGACATCTTTTGTCATACCCTCCCGTGGCAGCAGGGTCCTATTGGAAACTAAGGGTTATTAAGGCCTCCTTTCACTAGAGAACCAGAACAAAGCATTAACACATAGTGAATACATGAACTCCTCAAACTATGGTCATCACCGAGAAGTGTCCCGACTATTGTCACTCTGGGGTTACCGGATCATAACACATAGTAGTTGACTATAACTTGCAAGATCGGATCTAGAACATGGATATGATGGTGTTAACATAAATGGTTCAGATCTGAAATCATGGCCCCCGGGCCCAAAGTGACAAGCATTAAGCATGGCAAAGTCATAGCAACATCAATCTCATAACATAATGGATACTAGGGATCAAGCCCTAACAAAACTAACTCTATTACATGATGAATCTCATCTAATTCCTCACCGACCAGCGAGCCTGCGAAGGAATTACTCACTCCCGGTGGGGAGCATCATGGAATTGGCGATGGAGAAGGGTTGGTGATGATGAACATCGAAGATCCCCCTCTCTATAGCCCCAAACAGACTCCAGATCTGGCCTCCTAATGAACAATAGGAGGTGGCGGCGACTCCGTCTCGTGAAACGTGATGATTCTTTCTCCCTAGTTTTTCTCTCCAAATATGTGATTTTATAGTATCAGGGTTGAGGCCTGCGGGGCCACTAGGTGGGGACAACCCACATGGGAGCGCCTGGAGGGGGGTGCTCCCTGGTGGGTTGTGCCCACCTAGATGCCCCCCTCCGGTGGTTCTTGACTCTAGAAATTCTTATTTCCTGGAAAAAAATCCTTGCAAAGTTTCATTCCAATCTGAGAACTTTTATTTCTGCACAAAAACAACACCCATGCTAGTTCTGCTAAAAACAACGTCAGCCTGGGTTAGTTTCATTCAAATCATGCAAATTAGAGTCCAAAATAAGAGGAAAAGCATTAGGAAAAGTAGACACGACAGAGTAGTATCACCCCTGCCTTGTGGCCCCCTCGGGAGTCTCCTGACCTACCTCTTCGTCCTATAAATTCACATATATTCCAAAACCCTCAGGGGGGAGCCACGAAAACACTTTTCCGCCGCCGCAACCTTCTGTACCCGTGAGATCCCATCTTGGGACCTTTTCCAGAGATCGGCCAGAGGGGGATTTGATCACGGAGGGGTTCTACATCAACCCTATTGCCCTTCCGATGAAGCGTGATTAGTTTACCTCAGACCTATGGGTGCATACCTAGTAGCTAGATGGCTTCTTCTCTCTCTCTCTCTCTCTCTCTATCTCTATCTCTCTCTCTGATTCTCAATACCATGTTCTCCTCGATGTTCTTGGAGATCTATCCAATGTAATCTTCTTTTGTGGTGTGTTTCTCTAGAGATTTTTTCTGGACCAGAAGACACAAGTTGGGCCAAGGAAGTACCAGAGGTGGCTCCGGGGGGAGCACAACCCACCTGGGCACGCCTGGGGGCCCAGGCGCGCCCTGGTGGGTTGTGCCCACCTCAGCCGCCTCCTGCACTGCCTATTTGCTCTATAAATACCCTGATGTAGCGATCCGACCTCAGACGGTCAAATCTCTATGCATAAGTGTCATCCTTGGATCGGTAATGCTGACACACATAGTACTTCGAAGGATTTATAACAGAGTAGCAAGCACACACTTATTACATCGATAGTCTCAAAAGAGAACTTATTACGATAAATATGGCTTAAGGCCATCTAAACAAGATAACAACGGAAGCGTTGGTAGATAAAGTGAGTCCATCAACTCCAACAGCATAGCTGAGTGCACGACAATGACCTAGCGCACCTTACTCTTTGTTTGAAAAGTCTGCAACATGATATGTTGCAGCCCGAAACGGGTCAGCACATGGAATATGCTAGCAAGATAACACAATAGAGCAATGAACAAGTAAATGTATCACTACATGCATATATGGCTGGTGGAGGCTCTATGGTTATAATGTTTTTGTGAAAAGCCAATTTTTCCCTACAACAAAGGAATATATTTTATTTAACTATCATGGTAGTTGAAAAACATTGAGAATGGTAAAACCCCATCTCAATCCCAATTAAAAGTAATTAACATCCCAACAAATTAATTTAGGGTCATGAGATCCACATGATAATCCAAGAACCAGATACTCAAGATGTCCATAACCAGGGACACGACTAACCATGATTAGTTTGTACACTCTGCGGAGATTTGCAACTTTTCCCCACAAGACTCGATCTCCTCCGTTGTATTTCTCACACTGCATGGTGTTTGAGAAACGGATGACTAAGACACGGTCTTTCCAGAGAGGTCCCCTTAACCGATAGATAGGCCGGTACACCTACAAGCCCCTACATCTGCTAGCCCATCATGGAAAGGTTTCCCACAACTTAGTCAACTATGCCAGAGCCCATAATGGCTTGTGGCTGCACATGGAAGTTTCTAGCATGAATAATCTTATGATCCCTTTGAGCCTGGGTGGCGAACCAAAAAGGAAGGCACTGGTATATCCCCAGGTGCCCGCAACCAATCCACCCAGATGTGTTTTTAAGTATCCACCTTAAGTAAACCATTAATTTATAATCTCACATTTGTCATGGATACACTCAAACCCAATCTACATCTACGAGCAAAGCATGGCAATAAATAGCATAACGTAGAAGTAACTCCTAGGGTTTGATAATAAATAAAAAGGGTAATAGGTCCTACCTCATCATCTACTTCCCAAAACCCACATGTTAAGAGATCCTACTCATGCAATGTTTGAGGGTCAAACTAATGCATAAAAACAAGGTAATAAAGAGGTATGATCAATGTGTTACTTGCCTTGCTGATGATCCGCAAAACCTAGTGACTCGTAGTAGCACGCTGCGCACTCCGGGAATTCTAGCAAACAAACAATAGCATACATAAGCACTCAAGCAAAGATGCAAGGGGAAAACTTCAAATAAGAAGATCCAAACTAAAAATTCAACTGAAGAGGTTCGATTTACAAAAATAATCGATCAAAACGGAGATACGGAACTGAAACTACGGTCAACATAACTTCGTAGACAAATCTTCTTGAAACCAAATTTTAAATTTTTCAAAACATTGTTCAAGTTGATTAAACGGAAAGAGGGTTTCGAAACGAAGAGTTTGGTGTTGGTTTCACTGGATTTGGACAAATGGTTAAGAAACAACAAGGGTTTGAAGATCAGGGGCTAATCTGTGATAAAAATAATCGCGGATAGGTCCCTGCCGAAAAAGAAAATAAAAAGAAAAACTACGGTGCGAACGTTCGTTAACAAAACCAATCTAACGGAAATCATTCACTAACAGATCTAAACGACGTTCGTTAAATAAACTAAACTGAATAAAACTGAAATAAAATGCAATCTAATAAAAAAACTGATCTAGGTTTTTACCAAAAATAAAACAGACGAAAACCGGCGAAAAATCGTCGGCGATGAACTCCGGCGAGGCGGCGCGGGCGGCGGCGGCGGCGGACGGTGGCACGGGTCGCGGCGGCAGGCGGGCGGCGTCGCGGCGAGTGGTGGCGGACGGTGGCGCGAGCGAGCGACGCGAGCGGGTCCGATGGCGGCTAGGGTTAGGGTTTTGGGGCGCTGGCGACATGGGCCTCGGGGGGGGGGGGGCTCGGGCTGGCTTATAAAGCCTGAGGTCGGACGGAGTCCGGCTCGGGCACGACCCGTTAGGTCGGTTCGTTTTTTTCTAATAGATTCCACCGAGAAAATACTAAATAAAATAAAATAAAAATCCAAAAATGCCAAAAAAATTGACCATCTAAATAAAATATTTAGAACAAAGTGAACATTTTCTTGGCCTAAAAATGCAAATTTGAAAAATGCATATTTTTCTAATTCAAATAAAATAGCGATAAAATCCAAATAAAATTATTTATTTGATTTTAACATTTTTCCTCTAATATTTCATTTATTTTGGAGAAGTCATATTATCTCCTCTCATATATTTTAATTATGAAATATTTTTGGAGAGAAAAATAATTAAAACCAAAATGATCCACTTTTCAATATTTGAGAAAATTCAAATATGAAAACAATGAAATCCCCAACTCTCTTTGTGGGTCCTCAAGTTGCTTAGGATTTTGGGATCAGAAAGCCAAAATGCAAATAAAATATGATATGCATATGATGACGTATGTATAACATTCCAAATTGGAAATTTGGGATGTTACAAACCTACCCCCCCTTAAGATGAATCTCGCCCTCGAGATTCGGGTTGGCTAGAAAATAGATATGGGTGGTCTTTCCGTAGATCATCCTCTTGTTCCCAGGTCGCTTCATCCTCGGTATGGTGGCTCCACTGAACTTTGCAAAACTTGATAACCTTACTGCTTGTGACTCAGCTAGCAAACTGGAGAATCTTCACTGGTTTCTCCTCATAGGTAAGATCACTATCCATCTGAATTGCTTCCAGGTTCACTGTATCTCTCAGAGGGATATCAGCCATCTCAGCATGGCACTTCTTCAACTGGGAAACGTGAAACACATCATGAAATCCTGACAATCCTTCGGGTAACTCCAGCTTGTAGGCAACTTCTCCCATACGTTCGAAGACTCGATATGGTCCTACGAACCTTGGGGCTAGCTTTCCCTTAACTCCAAAACGTTTAACTCCTCGTAGAGGTGACACACGAAGAAATGCTCTGTCTTCGATTTCATAGACTACCTCCTTGCATTTTGAGTCTGCACAACTCTTTTGCCTGGACTGAGCTACCTTCAGTCTATCTTGAATCAACTTAACCTTCTCTTCTGACTCTTTAATCAGATCCGGTCCAAACAACTGACGGTCTCCAACTTCATCCCACATCAACGGTGTCCTGCACCTCCTTCCATACAAGGCTTCAAAAGGTGCCATCTTCAAACTGTCTTGGTAATTGTTGTTGTATGAGAACTCTGTGTAGGGCAAATTATCATCCCAACTAGACCCATAATCTAGCGCACAAGCCCTCAACATGTCCTCCAGAATCCGATTGACTCTCTCGGTCTGTCCATCTGTCTGCGGATGAAAAGTTGTACTGAACTCTAGCCTAGTGCCCAAAGTCTGGTGGAGCTGGTGCCAAAACTTTGAAGTAAACTGTGTTCCCCTATCTGATATGATAGTCCTCGGAACTCCATGAAGACATACGATCCTGGTCATATATATCTTGGTCAACTTCGCACTTGTATAGGTGGTTTTCACTGGGATAAAGTGAGCCACTTTGGTCAAACGATCCACTACTACCCAAATAGAATCGTATCCTGATCGGGTCCTGGGTAATCTGGTGATGAAATCCATGCCAAGCTTGTCCCACTTCCATTCAGGTATTGGCATAGGCTGCAGTAATCTTGCTGGCTTTTGATGTTCTGCCTTCACTCTTTGACATACATCACATACGGCTACATACTCGGCAATATCCTTCTTCATACCAGTCCACCAGAAACGCTCCTTCAAATCCAAATACATCTTGGTGTTTCTGGGGTGTATCGCGTATGGCGAGTCGTGAGCTTCCTGTAGTATCAGCTTCCTGATCTCTGCATTATTGGGCACATAAACACAGTCCTCAAACCACAAGGTGTCCTGCTCATCCTCACGAAAACCTTTGGGTTTTCCCTTTCTCATCCTCTCCTTTATGTCGGCAATTTCCTTGTCATCCTTCTGAGCTTCTCGAATCTTTCCCAATAATGTTGATTGAACCTCCATTGCTGCGACTAAACCTCTAGGGACTATCTCCAAACGAAGCCCCCTGAGATCCTCGGCTAACTCCTTCGGCAATCCTCCGCTTACGAGGCTATTGGCATAACTCTTCCAGCTCAAAGCATCTGCTACGACATTGGCCTTCCCTGGGTGATAATGCAGCTTCATATCATAATCCTTTATAAGCTCCAACCATCTCCCTTTTCCCGAGATTCAACTCCTTATGGGTGAAAATGTACTTCAAATTCTTATGATCCGTGTACACATCACAATTATTTCCAATAAGGAAATGTCTCCAGGTCTTGAGCGCATGCACTACTGCTGCTTACTCCAAATCATGTGTGGCATAATTCATCTCATGCGGTCGAAGCTTTCATGAGGCATATAAAACAACTCTTCCATCCTGCATAAGCACGCCTCCAAGTCCTAAGAGAGATGCGTCACAATACACTTGGAAATCCTTGCGTATATCCGGCAGAATCAGCACTGGGGCTGTAACCAAATGTTTCTTCAACTCCTGGAAACTTGCCTCACATTCATCTGTCCATTTGAACTTGGTGTCCTTCTTCAACAACTCCGTCATAGGCTTCCCAATCTTAGAGAAATTCTCAATGAATCTTCGGTAATATCCCGCGAGTCCAAGAAAACTGCGGATCTCTCCAACTGAGGTGGGTGCCAACCACTCAGTGACTGACTGAACCTTAGTAGGGTCTACTGCTATACCTTCTCCTGATATAACATGTCCAAGGAATCCAACTTCCTTCAACCAAAACTCACATTTGCTGAACTTGGCATATAACTGATGCTCCCTGAGCTTCTCGAGAACTAAACGCAAATGCTCCTTATGCTCTTCTTCATTATTCGAGTATACTAAAATGTCATCAATGAACACCACAACAAATTTATCCAAGAACTACATGAACACCTTGTTCATCATACTCATGAAATAGGCAGGGCGTTAGTAAACCCGAATGACATAACCGTGTACTCATATAGCCCGTACCTCATGGTGAAAGCTATCTTAGGTATATCCTATTCTCGGATCTTCAGCTGGTGGTATCCTGATCGAAGATCGATCTTGGAAAATACTTTAGCTCCTTGCAGCTGGTCAAACAAATCATTGATCATCGGCAGTGGGTACTTGTTCTTGATTGTCACTTCATTCAATGCATGATAATCAACAACCATTCTCAGAGATTTATCCTTCTTCTCAACCAAGAGCACTGGGGCTCCCCATGGTGACGAACTTCGGTGAATGTAACCTTTCTCCAATAACTCCTTAATTTGTTTCTTAATCTCCTCCAGATTAGCGGGCATCCGGTATGGTCTCTTCGATATTGGTCCGTTGCCTGGCAACAGCTCTATCAAAAACTCAATGTCTCGATCTAGCGACATGCCTGGTAGTTCCTCTGGAAATACATCCGGTTAATCCTTCACTAAAGGCACTTCCTCCTGAACAACTCCCGTGAGGGAATTTACGTGAGTCCTCTTTGGTGTATGCATGGATACATACTTAATCCTTTTTCCCTCCGGTGTGGTGAGCACAATTGACCTACTGGCACAATCAATGTTTCCTCCATACTTTGATAGGAAATCCATACCGAGTATCACATACAATCCTTGTGATTCCAAAATTATTAAGTTTGTAGGGAAAACATGCCTACCTATGGTCAATGGCATCTGAAAACATCCACTGCTTGCCATATACTCCGCTCCAGGTGATCTTACTAACATAGGTGTCTTAAGAACTTTGGTGGGCAACTTGTACTTATCCACAAATCCCCTTGATATGTATGAATGCGATGCACCAGTATCAAAAAGAACTATTGTAGTAAATGACTTAACCAAAAACTTACCGATAACTGCATCTGGCTACTCCTCAACCTCCTCCATGTTCACGTGGTTCATTTGTCCCTTGTTAAAAGGGTTGGGCTTCTTCCCAGAGCTTTCATTGCCATTTCCATTCTTGAGTTCAGGACGCTCATTGGCATAGTGTCCAGTCTTCCCACACTTGAAACAAGTAACGTGACTTTGGTCCTTCTTGGCGGGCGTGCTTGGGTTAGAGCGGTTCTGACTGCTTGCTCCACTCCCATTTCCATTCCTAGAGCCATTGTGGTTATGCGAACTTCCTCCATTGTGGTTATGGCCTCCATGGTTATGGGTATATCCTCCCGAGTTCGGGGTAAAACGTGGCTCAGAGGCATCTGATGGGTTTAGAGGGGACTACTGAGAAAGCACTACCCATATGCACATGAGACAAACACAATCAATGTCACTCCAAAACAATATCCAACAAGGGCATACAATCGATCTAACTATCGTTACAGTGCTCAGACTACTAATATATACATGGGGAAATACTACTAATAATATGGCGGTCTACTAAAAAATTTGATCGGTAGATGACTCCATGATATCTGCTCCAGCTTCGTCTTCATAATCGTCATCACTGGGGTCGGAGTCAGTGTCATCAATGATGATGTAGTCCTTGGGGTGGTCGTCATCTCCTCCTGGCGTAGGGTCTCCCATGAATACTCCTAGCTTCCTTGTTAAGTCGGCATTCATCTCCACTAGCACGGTGGTTTCCTCCTTGTATCCGTCATGTGTAGACTTGAGTTCTTCTTCCAGCTCCATGTTCCTAGTCATCAACTTCTTCAGATCTATCATGCTTGCGCACATTTGGTTCTCCTGGCGATGAATGTGCTGGTTTAACTCCTGGATGTAAGATGCAATGGACCTGTCCTTCCTGGTGCTGATAATCTCCCATTGGTCATCTCGGCGCCCACATATCTGGTAGATGGTGTCCTTAAGTTCCTTGTGATAAACTTCGCCGATGCGTCCTATGGTGATGTGGGCTGCCATGCTCTTTCCTAGACTCCAGGTTGGTGCATCAAAGGAAAACTCTATGGGCTCAGTTACTGGCGTGAATGTCCTTCCTGGAACTTGAACTCAAATCATCCAACGCTCCTCTTCTGGTAAAGTGGCGGTGTAGGTCCCGGTGAAGCTTGGTATTCCAATGTTTAGGTACCTAGTGACTTCCTTCAAGTGTCGCCCAAAGGGTGTGTCTTCATCCGGTTGTGCAAACTTGTTCCTTGTTTCAGCCATCCTATAGAGTAGAAAATGGAGAGAAGTCATAAATGAGTAGAGAAGAGTGACCTATGGCTAATCTTAATGGTCATGTCCTACATTCAGCATGTGCTCTGATACCATCTTGTAGCAATCCGACCTCAAACGATCAAATCTCTATGCATAAGTGTCATCCCTGGATTGGTAATGCTGACACACACAGTACTTCGAAGGATTTATAACAGAGTAGCAATGACACACTTATTACATCGATAGTCTCAAAAAAACTTATTACAATAAATATGTCTTAAGGCCATCTAAACAAGATAACAACAGAAGGCTTGGAAGACAAAGTCAGTCTGTCGGATCACGGGTTACGGCAAAACCCTTATGGTTCAAACTCTGGGGTGCACGCGAAGATCTCCCCGCCCCCCATATTGATCTGCGTCCTTACTTAGCCTAGATCTCACAAACTAACTCGACGAACTTGCAACATAATGGACACAAGATTTATATTGGTTCGGGCCACCATTGTGGTGTAATACCCTACTCCAGTGTGGTGGTGGTGGATTGCCTCTTGGGCTGAGGCTGAATAGTACAAGGGGAGGAACAGCCTCCTGAGGTTGAGGTGTTCTTGTGCTTGGTGCACTTGTGTGGCTGGGGATGACCTAGTTCCTCTCTCTTGCCTTTGGTGGTGGCTAATCCTATTTATAGAGGCCCTGGTCCTCTCCCCAAATATTGAGCGGGAAGGGAGCCAACAACGACCAATTTGAAAGGGGACAGCTAGTACAAGCTATCCTGACAAAAGGTGGTCTTCGCCTGCCAAAGGTTCTGGTGGTGACGCCGTCCTGGGCTCCATGGTGACCTCCGTCTTGCCGTCCTTCTTGTCTTGGTATCGTTGCACCAATATGGAAACCTTTGCTTGATGCCTCGGTAATCCGCGATTGTGCTTGCCCCCTTAGCACCAAAGAGGAAACAAGGACACTCCGTGCACTGGCGCCCGCCTGGTCTCGATCGTCATGGCTCACGTCACAAGAACAGCCTCCTGAGGTTGAGGTGTTCTTGTGCTTGGTGCACTTGTGTGGCTGGGGATGACCTAGTTCCTCTCTCTTGCCTATGGTGGTGCTAGTCCTATTTATAGAGGCCCTGGTCCTCTCCCCAAATATTGAGCGGGAAGGGAGCCAACAACGGTCAATTTGAAAGGGGACAACTAGTACAAGCTATCCTGACAAAAGGTGGTCTTCGCCTGCCCAAGGTTCTGGTGGTGATGCCGTCCTGGGCTCCATGGTGACCTCCATATTGCCGTCCTTCTGGTCTTGGTCTTGTTGCACCAATATGGAAACCTTTGCTTGATGCCTCAGTACTCCGCGCCTATGCTTGCCCCCTTAGCACCAAAGAGGAAACAAGGATGCTGCGCCCGCCTGGCGCCCACATGGTCTCGATCGTCATGGCTCATGTCACGAGAACCTCGCGAGGTTTGCCCGACCTTGAACTCTCCGCCCCTCACGAGCCAGCCTGGCGAGGCCGCTCCTGAGGAGGTCTTGTGTCGTCCGCCTCGTGAGGCTTGGCCCCTCGTGAGGGTCTTGATTCCTTGTTGATGAAGATGGGCCGTATGAGCCTGCTAGCAAAGCCACGCCGTGGGCCGCAGGCAGGAATGTCTGGGGACTCCCGTTCCCAGAACACCGACAGTAGCCCCCGGGCTTGGCTTCAAGGCGAAGCCAAGGGTCAAGTGCGGAGCACCGTGGGCCCCAATAGCCTTCGGCCTCGGTCGATGCGTGGCGGTTTATTGGACGTGGGCGTCTCCGCTTCCCCAAGCTTCCTCGACAACTGCCCGACTATCAAAAGGCTGGTGTAGACAGCGTTTACCTTCTCTATTTCCTTTCGCCTTGCTCGGATCCCCTTTCTTGCTCCTTGCTTCTGAAATCTTTAGACCCGCTCCCATCCTTTCCTGCATCAGTGACCAATGGCGCCCCGGAGGGTCAAGCCCGCCTCGTCGCCGGTGCCGTCTGCGGCGAAGGCTTGGTACGAACCGGCCCTCGACTCACCCAATGTATCGGACAAAAACCTCGCCGCCACGCGCCTGCTGACGGCGGGGGAGAGTAATGAAAGGGGGAAGATGGAGCTCCGGGTTGCTTCCGACGTGTCGGAGCCCGAGGGGAGTGCGTTCTTCCCCTTCTTCACGAGCAATATTGCCGCCGGGTTGGTTCCTCCCTTCTCCGATTTCTTCTATGAGGTCCTCGGCCACTACGGACTGCAGGCGCTGCATCTCCATCCCAACTCCGTCCTTCTCTTGTCCATCTTGCCTACTATTATGAGGCGTATCTGGGCATGATGCCGTCCGTGGCTCTGCTGCGTCACTTCTTCCTCCTCCATACCAGCGAGGGCCATATCTCCGGGTGCGCCAATTTTATCATGGCCGGCAAGGCCAACTCGATCTCAAACACCGGGAAGAAGGCCGACAACCTCAGGGCCAATTGAGTCATGATGAGCGCCAAGCGTGTCCACCCGTGCTTGGTGCTACCGACGGAGAAGCCCCAGGCCGACAAGGCGTGGTCCTGCGCGAAGCTCACCGACGAGCGGGCGATGTTGGTGCTGGAGTAGATGAAGTCCGACCTGAAGCCTGGCAATGCGAAGGCGGCGAGGATTACAGGGGCCATGCTCCTAAGGGAGTTTCTGGCGCTGCGCGTGGCCCCGCTGCAGGCCCGTTTGCGCCCCTTGTGGGAACTCGGGGATCAAGAGGACAAGGTTCGCCTGAGCTCGGAGGCCTTGTCTGGCGAGGAGCTGATTGCAGCTCTCCGCCTCCTGGTCGGGGATGATCAGTAGTATCCTCCGAATGTCTTTACTCCCTTGTTCCGCCACAAGGACAGTACGATGATCGTGGCCTCCAAGCCGACCTTTGACGGGCGTGGACTAGTGCCGCCAGTGCTCACCGGGGCCCCAGCGGCGCCGGCGCCGGTGGAGCTGTCTTCTGGTGAGTCCCATGAGGAAGAAGAGGAGGAAGAAGACTCGGAGGTGACCCCCGAAGAGACGGGGGAGACCTCCCCCCTGAGTAAGGCTAACATCCTCCGCGCCTTCCCTGACGATGACGAGGCCAACGCCTCCTAGGAGAAGGAGGAACTGTCCGTGATCCCAACGAGCAGCAGGTCGACACTGGTCCTCCGAGATTCTGCTGCTGCTCCGGTGCCGGCTGGAGCCGCTTCTGGTTCAACTGTCGCTCCTACTTCGGCTTCTGGAGCAGGTGCGTCCGCGCCTCGGGTCACGACGCTCTCCGGCTTCAAGCTCACCAAGCGGAAGGTGGACTACATTGATGTAGACCAGTAAGTGCCCTGCCTCGCCTTGTTCCTATTGCTGATGCTCGTTTCCAACTCTCTTTCCTTGCTGTGTAACCAGGTTGTCGTCTACGGTGAAGAGGAGAAGGGAGAGCGAGGCGGTTCCACTTGAGTCCATGTCGCCTCCTGCGACCATGCCCTTCTCCACGGGCAGAGGGGATGGTGTCCATGCTTCTCCAGCACGGTCGTCCTCGCGAGGTCCAGTGGAGCATCCTCGGGAGGAGTCAGCCCCGAAGCGCTGCTGGCTCAGGAGGTGCCGGCGTTCGGCACGGCTGGCGAGGTTTAGGTGCCCTTGATCTCCCAGGCTCTGGTGACGACATCGCCCCCTTCTCCTGCTGCGCCCCTGGCTCTAGGTTCTTATGCTTCCTTAGCCGTCTTGGAGCGCGCCTTTTTAGAGATGGCCCGGCTGCGGGAAGATCTCCAGGGCACGGACCCGCACCTGGTGGCAGGGTGCTTGGAGCTGGTCTCTGGCTGGCTTCACTCCGACTCGGTAGTTCGAGCGTCACTGAGCCAGGCCGCGGCGGCCTCCAAGAAGGAGAAGCAGGCCTCAGCCAAAGCTACAGCCTATCGTGAGGCGGCATTGAAGGACGCTGAGGCCGCCCGCGGCCGCTGCCGAGAGCTGGAGGACGAGCTGAAGGGCCTGCACGACCATCCTGCAGAAGAAGCACGCGGCTGCTAGGCTAAGGAGGAGGAGATAAAGGCCTGGGAGGACGCCATCAAGGGCCGCGACGCCGAGCTGGGGGAGCTGGCGAAGGCGTAGGCAGCGGAGCGCAACCGGCTAGAGGAGTTGGAGCGGAAGGCGAGGGCGAAGGAGGCCGACCTTGACACTAAGGTGAGGGTCCTTGCCGAAGACCGCGTGGCCTTCTCAACATTCGAGTAGAGGTCCCGCGTGGCGCTGAAGACAATGTACGAGAAGGGCTTGGAGAAGCCACTGGCCAGCGACGAGGATGGCCCTGCTCAGCTGCTTCCCTTCCTGGTGAAGGCGCTCGAGGAGGTCGTGGAAGGCATCGGTCCTATGGAGGAGGTAGAGGCTCGCATCCTTTCCTCAGTCGCGCTGACATGGGTCTTCAGCCACCTGCACCTTTGCGACCCCAGCGCTCGTCTTGACGAGCTGCTGGAACCGGTAGCTGACAAACACTGTGCGGCTGCCGCCGCAGTCGTGAAGGGTCAAGTGGAAGCCTTGCGGAAGAAGTTCAACGCCTTTGCCCCCGCGCCCTTGACCGGTTATGCAAGTGTAGGCGACGCTACCTAGGAGGGGGCACCTTTTGCAGGTGCCGGCAGTGTCCAGGGTGACTTGCGGCTGCTTCTCTGCTTTGTTCCTGCAACATGTACCATGCCTCGTGGAGGCGTTAATCTTGCGTTTGATATTGTGAGAACAATATGTATTGTAATATTTGCTTTGAGATTTTGCGGTTTTCTTCCTATTTGCTTTGTGTTCTGCATCGGCAGAGCCCGGCCCCGCGCATACCTCAACCGTCGTTGGGCCGAACGGAAACCAGGACGGACCAAGGAGCGAGGGGCTACGTGACCAGTTAGGCTCCTGAGTCGCGATGCTCAGGAGTCCCCCTTGACGCGCAAACAGCCTGTAGGAAGGATATGCGAGGATAGGTTAATGTTCTACGTCGGCAAAGTCTGGCCCCACGCATAACTCAACCGTCGTTGAGCCGACCGGAAACCAGGACAGGCCAAGGAGTGAGGGGCTACGTGACCAGTTAGGCTCCTGAGTCACGATGCTCAGGAGTCCCCCTTGACGTGCAAACATTCTCCGTAGCTTTGCCGAGGCTCGGCTCGGGAGGGGCGTGCGACGACCAGGTCCAGGGGACCTGGTTGGGTGGCGTACGCTTGGGCGTGACCCAAGCACAGCCCCCCGTGCCTAGCCCCCTCTCGCGGCTCTCCCGAGGGGAGGCGTTGTGGTGAGGCCGGACACTGAGCTCTGGGGCTCCCTGAGGTTGGTACGGCCGTGGGGCCGCCCTCAGTTGTTTATCACCAGCGTGGAGCGTAGTGCTTCCGCTTGTGCATGGGCATAGCCGCTCCTCGGTAGTGTCGATGGCCAGCACGGAGCATGGTGCTTCCACTAGGGCATGGGAGGGGGACTCCCTACTGCGGAGAGCCCCTGGGGCGTGTACAGCCCGCCATGACACGTGGCTTGCACGACAGGGCTAGACGAGGTGTATCTGGGCACTCGTGAGCCAGCGCGGCCGGGACTCATGAGGCCCTACCTCAAGGCGGGTTGCGCTTGGTCTTGATTCTTGTTTGTTGTCTTGGTCCTGCGAAATGGTTAGACAGCGCTAAGGGTCCTGAAGAAAGACGGCCGACGCTCGGCTCCCACGGTGGGTGACAATCAAGCAGGCGATAGTCATAGATAGATTAAGCATGGAAAGCAACCTAGCTCAGGTAAGTGTACGGAAGATGCAAGCGACCGGGTCCGGCCCGAACGGCTTGGGGATGACGCAGCCCGAGGGGCGCCCCCAACAGGGTAAGCTAAAGACATAAGAGGAAATATACATGCCACAGGGACGGGCCCACGCGGCCTGGGAATGATGAAGCCCTGGGGGCGCTCCCAGCTGAATGAACTTGGGAAAATGTCACCTGGTTCTGTTGATGAAGGAGAGTTGGGGTAGCTGAAGGTGTGCGGCGAGAGGGCTGCCCCTCA
Organism: Triticum aestivum; assembly: GCF_018294505.1. Classification (NCBI taxonomy): domain Eukaryota; kingdom Viridiplantae; phylum Streptophyta; class Magnoliopsida; order Poales; family Poaceae; genus Triticum; species Triticum aestivum. The sequence goes on from NC_057797.1 coordinate 572,498,088, forward strand.
TGAGCCACCGGGGCCCTGAGCCTCGGGAGGCTCTAGGGGTCCAGGGGGTTCCCTGAGGACCGTCTTCATCTCTGTCAGCATAGCGTGGTGTCTGGCCTCCTGAGACGCCAGGATGCTCCGTAGGTTGCGTTGATAGGCGGCTGCCACGCTCGGCAGGCCAAAGGGCATGCGAACGTAGCTGTGAGGTGGGCCCTCACAACGTCCCACGCGCGAAGGCCAAAGAAGCTCCTGAGAAGCGGCCCGATTGAGACCTAGGATGTCGATGCAGACGCGAAGTCCGGCATCCTCGCCTGGATGGGGGGCTACGCCTGGTGAGCGGCGGCTGCCGCGCATGGACCTCGCGTCTTGCAGTCCTGAGTGGTCTTGGTGATGAACTCCTGAGCAGTGGGCACTCCTTGCCCTGCGTTCTCCTGAGGGAAGCGTGCCGCGAAGCACGCCTCCAAGTGGTGCGCAAGCACCTCTCTCGTGATGTTGGCAAAGTCTAAGGCCCTCCCGAAGAGATCCCCCGAGCCCTGCCCGAGAGGGGCGATGGGCGTGCCTTCCTATGCGATGGAAGGAGGCGCCCCAGGCGTGGACGCTGATCCTGACGAGGCGCCGCTTGCCTGAGGCCCTACATCACGCAGCTGCTTCTTCTTCTTGGGGGTGGCCTCAGGAGGGCGCTCGCCCTGACTGTCAGGGTCGTCGATTGCTGCAGCTTGGAATGCATGCTCGAGGGAGCACACCGCGTCTCTTCCTTCGCACGGGACCGTGATGATTCCACTGCTTCCCGGCATCTTGAGCACATTGTAGCCATGATGGGTCACCGCCATGAACTTGGCCAGGGCTGGATACCCGAGGATGGCGTTGTATGGCAGGTGGATGTAGGCGACGTCAAAGTCGATGAGTTCGGTGCGGTAGTTGTTGCATTCTCCGAAGGTAACAGTGAGGCGGACCTGCCCGATCGGGGTAGTAGAACCGTCGGTCACTCCTGAGAAAGGCTTGGTAGGCTGAAGCTGGTCATATGGCACTTGGAGGTTGTCGAACATGTCGATGGACAGGACATTGAGCCCTGCGCCGCCGTCGATGAGGGTCTTGGTAACTTGCACGTTGCTGATGACTGGCGAACAGAGCATTGGGAGGACGCCAGTAGTAGCCACGCACTTGAGCTGATCTGCTGAACTGAACATGATGGGGCACCTGGACCATCTGAGTGGGCGCGTGGCCTCGAGCTTGGGAGAACTGCATTCACTTTGCGGGCAAATTGTTTGAAGATACGCTGCGAGGCTAGGGCTTGAGCTCCGCCCAAGATGCAGGCGATAGCGCGTGGCTCCTGGAAGCCCCCAGCCCCCTCGTCTTGATGGTGGTCATTATTCCTTCTGGGTGGTGGCGGTAGTGGAGGATGGCCTGTGTTCCCTTGAGGACGAGCCTCATGAGGCTGGTCCCTCCAGGCGCCCTCGCGAGGCTGATCCTGCCAGCGGTCCTCACGAGGCCGGTCGTGCCACTCCTAGCGCAGGCCACGGTCGTCCCAGTGTCCGCCACCAGGTCGTCCTCCTCGGTCGTAGCCCCGGTCGCTGTGCTCGGCGCGTCGACCAAAGCATCATTCTCAAATGGCTCTGAGCTCTTGACAATCACTGGTGTTGTGGGTATGCAGGTTATGGAAGGCGCAGAACGGGCGGCTGCCCTTGGAGGACTCAGGCTGGTCTCTGCCGCGCTTGGTGTCTGGCTCCGCCACGAGCACGGCTGCTCCCTTGCACTTCACGTCCTTGGCCTTGGTCTTTTTCTCCTCTGTGTCTGCAGCAAGGAGTTCTAGGAGGGAAAGGTGCCCCTTCTCAGCTCTAGCACACTTGGTCGCGATGTTGAACAGCTCCAGGGTCGTGCACAGCTCTTCATGGATGGCGAGCTCCTCCTTCATCTTGACGTTGCGGACACCGTCGGAGAATGCTGAGATGATGGCCTCGTCGATCACCTTGGGGATCTTGATCCGTGTGCTGTTGAAGCGCTGAATGTACTTCTGCAGGGTCTCTCCTGGTTGTTGCTTGAAGCGGCGCAGGTCGCCCGCGACCGGGGGGCGGTCGCGAGTGCCCTAGAAGTTGGCGATGAAGCGGTTGCGCATTTCGTTCCAGGAGGAAATTAAGCCTGGAGGCAGGTTTAGGAGCCAAAAGCGGAGGCCATCCTTGAGAGCCATGGGAAACCAGTTCGCCATGACTTTCTCGTCGCTGTTGGCCGCCTCGATGCTCAGCTCGTAGAGATGCAGGAACTCCGCGGGGTCGGCGGTGCCGTAGTAGCGAGGAGGCAGATCTGGCTTGAATTTGCCCGGCCAGGCGACGCTGCGCAGCTCAGGGGTGAAGGCGCGCCAGCCGTACGTGGTCACTGGTGCCCGCCTTGGAGGTGGAGCTTGGCTTTGATGCCCGCTCGCCACTATGGCCAACGGCGCGGGGCCTTGTCGCAGCAAAGGATCCTGGCGCGGCGGAGCGAGGAGTGGCAGAGCATTCGCCTATAGTCGAGGGACTTCTTGACAGCTTCTTTCTTCACATGCGGGCGCCGGACACCATGGGTCACGTCGTGGAGCCACGTGCCTTGGCGCTAGGGCACCGTCTTGGGGCAGTGGTGGTGGAGGCCCTTCATGAGCTACGTCGCCCGTGGCTGGCGGAGGGCGAGGCAGAGAGTGGGACGGCGCAGGCGAACCCCCTATTGTGCGGACAAGCTCGGCGATGCGGTCAAGCCAGTCCTCGTAGAGGTCATCGACTGGGCGGTAGCATAAAAGCTCGTGCACCATTAGGAGCGTGGCCCGTGCGTCCGTGGGAATGGGACAAGCGTGAGACGACGAACCAGCTGGAGTCAGCGATGGAGTGGCGGTGCGGCCGTCCTGCCGCACCGGGGTGTGCAGTGAGGATGCTTGCTGCTCTTTCCCTGCCGGACCGGTGGCGGCGTTGGCGGTAGGCGACGGAGAGCGACGGGGTGGCCCGCCGACGGGGGCCATCTGAGCAACGCGGGTGGCAAGGGCAGCCCGACACTTGGCACGGGCACGATGGGCGTCCGCCATGGAGACGATGAAGGGACGTGACGCGGTGCGACGGATGGGAAGCTTCGGCGCACCCCTACCTGGCGTGCCAAATGTCGGATCACGGGTTCCGGCAAAACCCTTAAGGTTCGAACTCTAGGGTGCATGCGAAGATCTCCCCCCCTATCGATCTATGTCCTTACTTAGCCTAGATCTCATGAACTAACTCGACGAACTTGCAACACCAGGGACACAAGATTTATACTGGTTCAGGCCACCGTTGTGGTGTAATACCCTACTCTAGTGTGGTGGTGGATTGCCTCTTGGGCTGAGGATGAACAGTACAAGGGGAAGAACAGCCTCCTGAGGTTGAGGTGTTCTTGTGCTTGGTGCACTTGTGTGGCTGGGGATGACCTAGTTCCTCTCTCTTGCCTTTGGTGGTGGCTAATCCTATTTATAGAGGCCCTGGTCCTCTCCCCAAATATTGAGCGGGAAGGGAGCCAACAACGACCAATTTGAAAGGGGACAACTAGTACAAGCTATCCTGACAAAAGGTGGTCTTCGCCTGCCAAAGGTTCTGGTGGTGACGCCGTCCTGGGCTCCATGGTGACCTCCGTCTTGCCGTCCTTCTTGTCTTGGTATCGTTGCACCAATATGGAAACCTTTGCTTGATGCCTCGGTAATCCGCGCCTGTGCTTGCCCCCTTAGCACCAAAGAGGAAACAAGGACACTCCATGCACTGGCGCCCGCCTGGTCTCGATCGTCATGGCTCACGTCACTAGAACCTCGCGAGGTTTTCCCGACCTTGAACTCTCCGCCCCTCATGAGCCAGCCTAGCGAGGCCGCTCCTGAGGACGTCTTGTGTCGTCCGCCTCGCGAGGCTTGGCCCCTCGCGAGGGTCTTGATTCCTTGTTGATGAAGATGGGTCATACGGGCCTGCCAGCAAAGCCACGCCGTGGGCCGCAGGCAGGCAAGTCTGGGGACCCCCGTTCCTAGAACGTCGACAAAGTCCATCAACTCCAATGGTATAGCTGAGTGCACGACAATGACCTAGCGCACCTTACTCTTCATCTGAAAAGTTTGTAACATGATATGTTGCAGCCCAAAACGAGTCAGCACATGGAATATGCTGGCAATATAACACAATAGAGCAATGAACAAGTAAATGCTATCACTACATGCATATACGGCTGGTGAAGGCTCTATGGTTATAATGTTATTGCGAAAAGCCAATTTTTCCCTACAATAAAGGAATATATTTTATTTAACTATCATGGTAGTTGAAAAACATTGAGAATGGTAAAACCCCATCTCAATCCCAATTAAAAGTAATTAACATCCCACCAAATTAATTTAGGGTGCTGAGATCCACATGATAATCCGAGAACCAGATACTCAAGATGTCCATAACCGGGGACACGGCTAACCATGATTAGTTGTACACTCTGCAGAAGTTTGCGCACTTTTCCCCACAAGACTCGGTCTCCTCCGTTGTATTTCTCGCACTACATGGTGTTTGAGAAACGGATGACCGAGACACAGTCTTTCCGGAGAGGTCCCCTTAACAGATACGTACGCCGGTACACCTACAATCCCCTACATCTGCTAGCCCATCATGGTAAGGTTTCCCACAACTTACTCAACTATCCCAGAGCCCATAATGTCTTGCGGTTGCACACGGAAGTTTCTAGCATGAATAATCTTATGATCCCTTTGAGCCTGGGTGGCGAACCAAAAAGGACAGCACTGGTATATCCTCGGGTGCCCGCAACCAATCCACCCAGGTGTGTGTTTAAGTAGCCACCTTAAGTAAAAAATTAATTAATAGTCTCACATCTGTCATGGATACACTCAAGCCCAATCCACGTCTACGAGCAAAGCATGGCAATAAATAGCATAACGTAGAAGTAACTCCTAGGGTTTAATAATAAAAAGGGTAATAGGTTCTACCCCATCATCTACTTCCCAAAACCCACATGTTAAGAGATCCTACTCATGCACTGTTTGAGGGTCGAACTAATGCATAAAAATGGGTAATAAAGGGGTATGATCAATGTGTTACTTGCCTTGCTGATGATCTACAAAACCTAGTGACTTGTAGTTGCACGCTGCGCACTCCGAGAATTCTAGCACAAACAAACAATAGCATACATAAGCACTCAAGCAAAGATGCAAGGGGAAAACTTCAAATAAGAAGATCCGAACTGAAAATTCAACTGAAGAGGTTCGATTTGCAAAAAGAATCGATCAAAATGGAGATACGGAACTGAAACTACGGTCAAAAGAACTTCATAGACAAATCTGCTTGAAACCAAATTTTAAATTTGTCAAAACATTGTTCGAGTTGATTAAATAGAAAGAGGGTTTCGAAATGAAGAGTTTGGCGTTGGTTTCACTAGATTTGGACAAACGGTTAAGAAACGGTGAGGGTTTGAAGAGCAGGGGCTAATCTGCGATAAAAATAATCGTGGATAGGTCCCTGGCCTAAAAAGAAAATAAAAAGAAAAAACTACGGGCGAACGTTCGCTAACAGAACCAATCTAATGGAAATCATTCACTAACAGATCTAAACGAACGAATTAAATAAATTAAGCCGAATAAAACCGAAATAAAACGCAATCTAATAAAAATGATCTAGGTTTTTACCGAAAATAAAACCGACGAAAACCGACGAAAATAAAACCGGCGGGCGGCGGCGCGGGAGCGGCTCCGGCGGCGGCTAGGGTTAGAGTATCGGGGCGCGGGTGACTTGGACCTCGGGGGGGGGGGGGGCTCGGGCTGGCTTATAAAGCCTGAGCTCGGACGGAGTCCGGCTCGGGCACGGCCCGTTAGGTCGGTTCGTTTTTTCCTAAACAGATTCCACCGAGAAAATCATAAATAAAATAAAATAAAAATCTAAAAATGGCAAAACAAATTTTCACCGTCTAAATAAAATATTTAGACCAAAGTGGACATTTTCTTGGCCTAAAAATGCAATTTTGAAAAATTCATATTTTTCTAATTAAAATAAAATAGCGATAAAATCCAAATAAGATTATTTATTTGATTTTAAAAATTTTCCTATAATATTTCATTTATTTTGGAGAAGTCATATTATCTCCTGTCATATATTTTAATTATGAAATATTTTTGGAGAGAAAAATAATTAAAACCAAAATGATCCACTTTTCAATATTTGAGAAAATTAAAATATGAAAACAATAAAATCCCCAACTCTCTTGGTGGGTCCTCGAGTTGCTTAGGGTTTTGGGATCACAAAGCCAAAATGCAAATAAAATATGATATGCATATGATGACCTATGTATAACATTCCAAATTGGAAATTTGGGATGTTACACCTGAAAATTCAAAAACCCTAGGGGAGTTGACGAAACACAATTCCAGAAAATCACAGATCCAAGACACCATCATGGAGGGGTTTACCATCCTCATTTGTGCCTCTTCGATGATGTGTGAGTAGTTTATTGTAGACCTACGGGTCCGTAGTTAGTAGCTAGATGGCTTCCTCTCTCTCTCTCTCTCTCTCTCTCTCTCTCTCTCTCTCTTGATTCTCAATACAACGGTCTCTTGGAGATCTATTTGATGTAACTCTTTTTGTGGTGTGTTTTTTGGGATCCGATGAACTTTGAGTTTATGATCAGATCTATTTTATCCATGAAAGTTATTTGAGTTTCGATCTCTTATATGCATGATTGCTTATAGCCTCGTATTTCTTCTTCGAATCTTTGGTTTAGTTAGGCCGACTAGATCTATTTTTCTTGTCATGGAAAGAGGTGCTTTTTGATAGGTTCGATCTTACGGTGCTTAGTCCCAGTGATAGAAGGGGAAATGAAACGAATGTATCGTTGCTGTTAAGGATAACAAGATGGGGTCTATTCCTACATGAATAGATCTTGTCTACATCATGAAATCATTCTTATTGCATTACTCCATTTCTCCATGAACTTAATACACTAGATGCATGCTGGATAGCGGTCGATGTGCGGAGTAATAGTAGTAGATGCAGGCAGGAGTTGGTCTGCTAATCTTGGATGTGATGCCTATATAATGATCTTTGCCTGGATATCGTCATAATTATGGAAGTTCTATCAATTGCCCAACAGTAATTTGTTTACCACTTTATGCTATCTTTCTCGAGAGAAACCACTAGTAAAATCTATGGCCCCCGGGTCTCTACTTTATCATATTTGCTTTCGAGATATATTTTATTTGCTTTTATATTCAGATCTATTAATACAAAAAACCCAAAATACCTTGCTGTATTTTTTTTTTGTGTTTCTGCGAGATCTATTTATTCAATCTACTACAAACCAATCTATCTTTTACATGGGAGGGACAGACAACCCCTCTTACACGTCGGGTTGCAAGTATTTGTTCTTTGTGTGCAGGTACCGTTTATGTTGTGTTGCGTGGTTCTCCTACTGGTTCGATAACCTTGGTCTCATCACTAAGGGAAATACCTACCGTAGCTGTGCTGCATCATCCCTTCCTCTTTGGGAAAATACCAACGTAGGTCAAGTTGCATCAAAAGGAATTTATGGCGATGTTGCCGGGGAGACATCATCAACATCTATCAGGTTCCTAATCACAAATCTCATCTGCTTGCAATTTACATTATTTGTCATTTGCCTCTGGTTTTCATCTACCCCACTTCACAAAAAAATGTTGTTTTATTCACCCTCTTTTTCGTTCGTCGTTTTCTCGTTAGATCTGTTTTTATGTGTGTGATCTTGCTTGCCTACCTCGTCACTATGTCTGGCACTAGTACTCCTCCTTTATCTCCAGATTTTGAAGTTTTAGACTTCAAGCAGAGATAAGGAGAAAATCTGAAAGACGCTTGGTATAGATTAATGGAATCTTATAATATTACCAATCTTAAAGGAGATGCAAGGATTTTTCTTCAAAATTTTAATATTGGATTAGCTTTGCATTTTAGATAGCTTTTGGATTTTTGCTGCTAAAGGGAATTTTATTGAACTTGACGCTAATGCTTCTTATGAGATTTTAGAGGGGTTCTTGGGAATTCTACCAACCAAGAAGGGGATATATTTTACTCAAGAAGGGGTTTAGATTTTAGACAAGTTGATAGATTTGCATAAACATAAGGTCGAGTTGCAAAAATATAATGAACCTCTCAAACACATTAGTGAAAACCTCAATCGCATGAATACTTTGATTACACTTTGTAATCAGCGGTTGGATATTTTAGATCTCAAGATGGTTTCCTTTCCTGATAATTTATGGAAGCGTAAAGAGCCTCCCGGATTTTAGAAAGTCCTTAAAAAGTTGTCAAAACCGTGAATGACAATACTTAGATCTATGCATTATGCCTAGCTAGGGGCATAAAACAATAGTGCTTGTTGGGAGGCAACCCAATGAATACATTTATTTTTGCCTTTTTCTTTATGTTCTTGAGTGTTTGCACAATTTTGCTACTGTTATGATTGTGTTTTTTATGTTTTGATTAGTTTTTGTTCCAAGAAAAGCCTTTGGGATCATGTTGGGTGATAGTTGATTTGATCTTGTTGAAAAACAAAAACTTTTGCACCCAGTAAGACAATTTTAAGTTTTAACAGAATAGTGTTAAAATCCTGATTTTTGAACACAAGATTGAAATACAAATTGCCCACATTGTCCTAATTTTTTAGAATTTTTGGAGTTACAGAAGTATTCGAAATTTTCATATTGCTACAGACTTTTCTGTTTTTGACAGATTCTGTTTTCTTTGCGTTGTGTGCTTATTTTGATGAATCTATGGTTTGTATTGGAGGGTATAAGCCATGGTAAATTGGAATACAGTAGATATAATGCAAAAAAATGAATGGGTTTGCAATGGTACTTAGAGTAGTGATTTGCTTTGTTATACTAACGGATCTCATGAAGGTTTTGTTGAGTTTTGTGTGATTGAAGTTTTCAAGTTTTGGGTTAGATCACGATGGCTGAAGGAATAAGGAGTAAGAATAGCCTAATCTTGGGGATCCCCATGGCATCCCAAGCTATTATCTAAAGGAGAAGCAAGAAACTAAGCTTGGGGATGCTCGAGTGGCATCCCCTCTTTAATCTAACAACCATCAGTATTTTACTTGGAACTATATTTTTATTCGTCACATATCATGAGTTTTGCTTGGAGCGTTTTGTATTATATGAGTCTTTGCTTGTTTTGCTTTTTAGCTTGTGTCATCTATCCTTGCTGAACACACCTATTTGAGAGAGCCAAAATTATAATATGATTTGTTAGAATTGCTCTATGTGCTTCACTTAAATCTTTTTGAGCTATGGAATTGCTCTAGTGCTTCACTTAGATTTATTTGAGAGATAGTAATTTTTGAAGAAATTCTCTCATGCTTCACTTATATTATTTTGAGAGAAGAAATTTTTATACTCATGTTCTTCACTTAGATTTGTTTGAGCTCTTAAAAGCAACATATGAACTAGTCCCAAAGTGATAGATATTCAAGAGGGATATAATAAAAACTTTCATGAAGATCATTGGACCAAATAAACTTGATTCTTTGTAATAGTTTTGCGATATGATGATAGTGATATGTGAGTCATGTTGATGAGCAATTGTGGTTTAGTAAGAATATTGATGTTAAGGTTTGTGATTCCCTATAAATGCACAAAAGTCAATAGTTATGCAATGAAATTACATCCTACATGTGGTGCATTATTCAGCATTAATTATGCTTAATGCTCGCTTATGAGATTTTTCGTTTCTTGGTTGGATGCTTCTCAATATTTTGCTAGCCTTCACTTGTACTAAGTATGATTACTACTTATGCATCCAAAATCCTTAAACCCAGTTTTGCCATATGAGTCCAGTATACCTACATACAATGTCGTTCTAAGCAAATTTGTATGTGCCATCTCTAATTTTCAAAATAAATTTCTTTTTATGTGCTCGTATCGCTCATGAAACGGTAGGGGGTGGCTGATATTTTTCCTTGCTAGAAGTGTTATTCTCAAGATGAGTGTTTATTCACTTGTCATTGCACGAGAGTACGACAAAGGTATTAGGGATGCCTAGTCCCGAATGAAAAATGAATTTACTTTATGTTATCAAATAATAAATTCCTTGGAAAGTGTTGGTATGGATGGAACCCGTTGATTCGGTTAGCCGTGGAATGTGAAAGTATGGTGGAAAAAGGAATAAACTTTATTTTTCTGTTTGGGGACTGCCTATGATATATCTAGCATAGAAAGTATTGGGAACTACTCGATCGTTTTCGTTGACATGAAAGGCATGCCACCCAAAATGTTTTATCTCTATATTTTTCGCTTTGAGTTCTAGTACCTCTACAAATCCCTACTTCCCTCTACGAAGGGCCTTTCTTTTTTACTTTATGCGATTTTACTTTTATTTGAGTCACCATCTTCTCTTATAAAGTACCAACTAAGGGGAACTATGATCGTACTTGAGCATTGGGTGTAGCTAATATGCGAGTGTGTTTCATGAATGGATCAATGATTGAGCATAATGGGCTAGGCATAACTTGCTTTAATGTTGATATTTTGAAAGACATGGTTACTTGTTGATATGCTTGAGTATCGAAATCTTCATGTCAAAACTAGACTATTACTTTGAATCATATAAAAGTCCAAATGTCCATGCTACAAAGAAAAGATTATGTGATGAACATGATAGGCAGCATTCCACATCAAAAATTCTGTTTTCATCATTTACCTACTCGAGGACGAGCAGGAATTAAGCTTGGGGATGCTCATACATCTCCAACGTATCTATAATTTTTTATTTTTCCATGATATTATATTATCATTCTTGGGTGTTTTACAATCATTTTATAGTAACTTTATATCATTTTTCGCGACTAACCTATTGACATAGTGCCCAGTGCCAGTTGCAGTTTTTGCTTGTTTTTTACTTCACAGAAAATACCAAACGGAGTCCAAACATAGTGAAATTTTTTGGAGATTTGTTTTGGACCAGAAGGCACAAGTTGGGCCAAGGAAGTACCAGAGGCGGGCTCTGAGGGGAGGACAACCCACCTCGGCGTGCCTGGGGGCCTAGGCGCGCCCTGGTGGGTTGTGCCCACCTCGGCCGCCTCCTGCACCACCTCTTTGCTATATAAAAACCTCGAATATCCAAAAACCCTAGGGGAGTTGACGAAACACAATTCCCGCCATCGCAAGTTCCAGAAACCACAGATCCAATCTAGACACCATCACGAAGGGGTTCATCATCCTCATTGGTGTCTCTATGATGACGTGTGAGTAGTTCATTGTAGACCTACGGGTCCGTAGTTAGTAGCTAGATGGCTTCCTCTCTCTCTTTTGATTCTCAATATAATGGTCTCTTGGAGATCTATTTGATGTAACTCTTTTTGCGGTGTGTTTGTTGGGGTCTGATGAACTTTGAGTTTATGATCAGATCTATTTTATCCATGAAAGTATTTGAGTTTTGATCTCTTATAGGCATGATTTCTTATAGCCTCCTATTTCTTCTTCGAATCTTTGGTTTAGTTAGGCCGACTAGATCATTTTTTCTTGCCATGGGAAGAGGTGCTTTGTGATGGGTTTGTTGGGGTACGTAGTAATTTCAAAAAAAATCCTACGCACATGCAAGATCATGGTGATGCATAGCAACGAGAAGGAAGAGTGTTGTCCATGTACCCTCGTAGACCGTAAGCGGAAGCGTTACGACAACGTGGTTGATGTAGTCGTACGTCTTCACGGTCGACCAATCCTAGCACTGAAGGTACGGCACCTCCGCTACACACGTTCAGCTCGATGACATCATGTGAACTCACGATCCAGTAGAGCTTCGAGGGAGAGCTACGTCAGCACGACAGTGTGATGACAGTGACGATGATGCTACCGGAATAGGGCTTTGCCCAAGCACCACTATGATACGACCGAGGTGGATTATGGTGGAGGAGGCACCGTACACGGCTGGAAACAATCAACTTGTGTGTTCTAGGGTGCCCCTGCCCCCATATATAAAGGAGCAAGGGGGAGGCTGGGCGGCCTAGGGGCACGCCAAGGATAGGGGGAGTCCTCCTCCTAGTAGGAGTAGGACTCCCCTTTTCCTAGTCCAACTAGGAAGGGGGAAGGGGAAAGGAAGGAGAGGAGAGAGGAAGGAAAGAGGGGGGGCCCTCCTTGTCCAATTCGGACTCCCAAGGGGGGGGGGGCGCACGGACAGCCCTATGCCCTCTCCTCTCTCTCTCCCACAAGGCCCATGTAGGCCCATTAGTTCCCCCGGGGATTCCGATAACCCCCCGACACTCCGATAAATATCCGGTGTCAGAATATAGTCGTCCAATATATCAATCTTTATGTCTCGACCATTTCGAGACTCCTAGTCATGTCCGTGATCACATCCAGGACTCTGAGCTATCTTCAGTACATCAAAACACATAAACTCATAATTTCGATCGTCACTGAACGTTAAGCGTGCGGACCCTATGGGTTCGAGAACTATGTAGACATGACCGAGACATGTCTCCGGTCAATAACCAATAGCGGAACCTGGATGCTCATATTGGTTCCTACATATTCTACGAAGATCTTTATCGGCCAAACCGCATAACGATATCTGTTGTTCCCTTTGTCATCGATATGTTACTTGCCGGATATTTAATCGTCGGTATCTCAATACCTAGTTCAATCTCGTTACCGGCAAGTCTCTTTACTCGTTCCGTAATGCTACATCCCATAACTAACTCATTAGCTACATTGCTTGCAAGGCTTATAGTGATGTACATTATCGAGAGGGCCCAGAGATACCTCTCCGACAATCGGAGTGACAAATCCTAATTTCGATCTATGCCAACTCAACAAACACCATCGGAGACACCTGTAGAGCACCTTTATAATCACCCAGTTATGTTGTGATGTTTGGTAGCACACAAAGTGTTCCTCCGGTATCCGGGAGTTGCATGATCTCATAGTCATAGGAACATGTATAAGTTATGGAGAAAGCAATAGCAACAAACTAAACGATCATCGTGCTAAGCTAATGGATGGGTCAAGTCAATCACATCATTCTCTAATGATGTGATCCCATTAATCAAATTACAACTAATGTCTATGGTTAGGAAACATATCCATCATTGATTCAATGAGCTAGTCAAGTAGAGGCAAACTAGTGACACTCTGTTTGTCTATGTATTCACACATGTACTAAGTTTCCGGTTAATAAAATTCTAGCATGAATAATAAACATTTATCATGATATAAGTAAATATAAATAACAACTTTATTATTGCCTCTAGGGCATATTTCCTTCAGTCTCCCACTTGCACTAGAGTCAATAATCTAGATTACATTGTAATGATTCTAGCACCCATGGAGTCTTGGTGCTGATCATGTTTTGCTCGTGAGAGAGGCTTAGTCAACGGGTCTGCAACATTCAAATCAGTATGTATCTTGCAAATCTCTATGTCTCCCTCCTAGACTTGATCGCGGATGGAATTGAAACGTCTCTTGATGTGCTTGGTTCTTGATACGTCTCCAACGTATCTATAATTTTTTATTTTTCCATGCTATTATATTATCTGTTTTAGATGTTAATGGGCTTTACTTTACACTTTTATATTATTTTGGGGACTAACCTATTAACCGGAGGCCCAGCCCAAATTGTTGTTTTTTTTGCCTATTTCAGTGTTTCGCAGAAAAGGAATATCAAACAGAGTCCAAACGGAATGAAACCTTCGGGAACGTGATTTTTGGAACAAACGTGATCCAGAGAACTTGGAGTGGACATCAAGAAACGAACGAGGCGGCCACGAGGCGGGGGCGCGCCTACCCCCCTGGGCGTGTCGTGCCCTCGTGGGCCCCTCGTGGCTCAACCGATCTACTTCTTCCTCCTATATATGTTCACATACCCCGAAAACATCCAGGAGCACCACGAAACCTATTTCCACCGCCGCAACCTTCTGTACCCAAGAGATCCCATCTTGGGGCCTTTCCCGGAGCTCCGCCGGATGGGGCATTGATCGCGGAGGGCCTCTACATCAACTCCATGGCCCCTCCGATGATGTGTGAGTAGTTAACCTCATACCTTCGTTTCCATAGCTAGTAGCTAGATGGCTTCTTCTCTCTCTTTGGATCTCAATACAAAGTTCTCCTCAATTCTCTTGGAGATCTATTCGATGTAATCTTCTTTTGCGGTGTCTTTGTCGAGATCCGATGAATTGTGGGTTTATGATCAAGTCTATCTATGAACAATATTTGAATCTTCTCTGAATTCTTTTATGTATGATTTGTTTATCTTTGCAAGTCTCTTTGAATTATCAGTTTGGTTTGGCCTACTAGATTGATCTTTCTTGCAATAGGAGAAGTGCTTAGCTTTGGGTTCAATCTTGCGGTGCTCGGTCCTTGTGACAGAAAGGGAAACGACACGTATTGTATTGTTGCCATCGAAGATAAAAAGATGGGTTTATATCATATTGCATGAGTTTATCCCTCTACATCATGTCATCTTGCTTAAGGCGTTACTCTGTTCTTATGAACTTAATACTCTAGATGCATGCTGGATAGTGGTCGATGTGTGGAGTAATAGTAGTAGATGCAGGCAGGAATCGGTCTACTTGTCACGGACGTGATGCCTATATACATGATCATACCTAGATATTCTCATAATTATTTGCGTTTCTATCAATTGCTCGACAGTAATTTGTTCACCCATCGTAATACTTATGCTATCTTGAGAGAAGCCACTAGTAAAACCGATGGCCCCCGGGTCTATTTTCCATCATACAAGTTTCCAATCTATTTTACTTCGCAATCTTTACTTTCAATCTATATCATAAAAATACCAAAAATATTTATCTTATTATTATCATGTCTATCAGATCTCACTCTTGCAAGTGGTCGTGAAGGGATTGACAACCGGTTCTTATTTGTTTGTGTAGGTACGAGGTTACTCGCGCGTGGTCTCCTACTGGATTGATACCTTGGTTCTCAAAAACTAAGGGAAATACTTACGCTGCTTTACTGCATCACCCTTTCCTCTTCAAGGGAAAACCAACGCAGTGCTCAAGAGGTAGCAACAAGGATTTCTGGTGCCGTTTCTCGGGAGATCTACGCCAAGTCAAGACATACCAAGTACCCATCACAACTCATATCCTTCGCATTACATTATTTGCCATTTGCCTCTCGTTTTCCTCTCCCCACTTCACCCTTGCCGTTTTATTCGCCCTCTTTTTCCGTTCCCCTTCTCTTTTCCAGTTTGCCTCTTTTGCCCGTTTCTTGTTTGCTTGTGTGTTGGATTGCTTGCTTGTCACGATGGCTCAAAATAATACTAAATTGTCTGACTTTGCCAATACCAACAATAATGATTTTATTAGCACTCGATTGCTCCTCTTACCGGTGCTGAATCTTGTGAAATTAATACTGCTTTGCTGAATCTTGTCATGAAAGATCCGTTTTCTGGCCTTCCTAGTGAAGATGCCGCTACCCATCTAGACAACTTTGTTGATTTGTGTGATATGCAAAAGAAGAAAGATATGGATAATGATATTGTTAAGATTAAGCTATTTCCGTTTTCACTTAGAGATCCTGCTAAAGCTTGGTTTCCGTCTTTGCCTAAGAATAGTATTGATTCATGGAATAAGTGCAAAGATGCTTTTATCTCTAAGTATTCTCCTCTCTCTAAGATCATCTCTCTTAGAAACGATGTTATGAATTTTAAGCAACTTGATCATGAGCATATTGCACAATCTTGGGAGAGGATGAAATTAATGATACATAATTGACCTACACATGGATTGAGTTTATGGATGATTATACAAAAAAATTATGCCGGATTGAATTTTGCTTCTAGAAATCTTTTAGATTCAGCCGCGGGAGGCACTTTTATGGAAATCACTTTAGGAGAAGTTACTAAACTCCTAGATAATATTATGGTTAATTATTCTTAATGGCACACAGAAAGATCTACTAGTAAAAAGGTGCATGCAATTGAAGAGATTAATGTTTTGAGTGGAAAGATGGATGAACTTATGAAATTGTTTGCTAATAAGAGTGCTCCTACTGATCCTAATGATATGCCTTTGTCTACTTTGATTGAGAATAATAATGAATCTATGGATGTGAATTTTGTTGGTAGGAACAATTTTGGTAACAATGCTTATAGAGGTAATTTTCATTCTAGGTCGTTCCCTAGTAATTCCTCTAATAATTATGGTAATTCCTACAGCAATTCTTATGGAAATTATAATAAGATTCCCTCTGATTTTGAATCTAGTATTAAAAAATTTATTAGTTCGCAGAAGAGTTTCAATGCTTTGATTGAAGAAAATTTCCATAAGATTGATGAGTTGGCTAGGAACGTGGATAGAATTTCTCTTGATGTTGATTCTTTGAAACTTAGATCTATTCCACCTAAGCATGATATCAAAGAGTCTCTCAAAGCTATGAGAATTTCCATTGATGAGTGCAAAGAAAGAACCGCTAGGATGCGTGCAAGAAAAGATTGCTTTGTGAAAGCATGTTCTTCTAGTTTCCATGATAATAAACATGAAGATCTAAAAGTAATTGATGTGTGCCCTATTAAATCTTTGTTTTGCAATATGAATCTTGATAATGATGGGACTGGAGATGAGTCAACTTTAGTTAGAAGGTGTCCCAATGATTCGGAGTTTTTAGATCTTGATGTAAAAATTGATAAAAGTGGGATTGGAGAGGTCAAAACTTTAGATTGCAACGAACCCACTATCTTGGATTTCAAGGAATTTAATTATGATAATTGATCTTTGATAGATTGTATTTCCTTGTTGCAATCCGTGCTAAATTCTCCTCATGCTTATAGTCAAAATAAAGCTTTTACTAAACATATCGTTGATGCTTTGATGCAATCTTATGAAGAAAAACTTGAGTTGGAAGTTTCTATCCCTAGAAAACTTTATGATGAGTGGGAACCTACTGTTAAAATAAAAATTAAAGATCATGAATTCTATGCTTTATGTGATTTGGGTGCTAGTGTTTCCACTCCCAAAAACTTTGTGGATTTGCTAGGTTTCTGGGAATTTGATGATTGTGCTTTAAACTTGCACCTTGCGGATTCCACTATTAAGAAACCTATGGGAAGGATTAATGATGTTCTTATTGTTGAAAATAGGAACTATATGCCCGTAGATTTCGTTGTTCTTGATATAGATTGCAATCATTCGTGTCCTATTATTCTTGGTAGACCTTTCCTTAGAACGATTGGTGCAATTATTGATATGAAGGAAGGGAATATTAGTGTAACACCCTCGATGCGACTATAGCTCCCACGTGTCGAGGCACGACTTAGAGACATAATCGCATTGAAGGCATATGTCGCAAGTTAGGCAATCTTCACAACATCCCATGTAGTATGAAAAATAAATGGGAGATAACATAGTTGGCTTACACTCGCCACGTCAATCAAGTACATAAATAACATTACATCATCCAAACACTCATGGACCGACTACGGCACCAAAATAAAAGAGAACCCAACAAGCGACAACGGTCCCAATCACCCCCAACTGGGCACCACTACTGGTCATCGGGAAAGGAAACATAGTAACGTTGAGAGTCTTCGTCGAACTCCCACTTGAGCTCATACGCGTCTGCTGGAGTGGAATCATCAGGCCCTGCATCTGGTGTAATAGTAATCTGTGAGCCATAGGGACTCAGCAATCTCGCACCCTCGCGATCAAGACTATTTAAGCTTATAGGTATGGCAAGGTAAATATAAGTGGAGCTGCAGCCAGCGACTAGCAAGTATGGTGGCTAACTTATTCGCAAAAGAGAGCGAGAAGAGGAGGCAAAGCGCTAGCGAGAAACTAGAGAACCACCTGCGCAAACATTACTCCAACACCGTGTCCACTTCCCGGACTCCGCCGAGAAGAGGCCATCATGGTAACACACTCGGTTGATTCATTTTAATTAATTAAGGTTCAAGTTATCTACAACCGGACATTAACAAATTCCCATCTGCCCATAACCGCGGGCACGGCTTTCGAAAGTTCAAATCCCTGCAGGGGAGTCCCAACTTAGCCCATGACAAGCTCTCACGGTCAACGAAGGAATAGACCTCCTCCCAAGATGTTCCGATCAGACTTGGTATCTCGGTAACTCAAGACACTTCGACAGGTTAAAACAAGACCAGCAACACCGCCCGAATGTGCCGACAAATCCCGATAGGAGCTGCACATATCTCTTTCTCAGGGCACACTCAAATGAGCGCTCCATACAACTAAAACCAAACCTCGAGTTTCCCCGAGGGGGCGCTGCACAGGACTCTAGTTTGGACCAACACTCAGAGGAGCACTGGCCCGGGGGGGGGTTTAAATACGATGACCCTCGGGCTCCGGAAACCCGAGGGAAAAAGAGGCTAGGTGGCAAATGGTAAGACCAAGGTTGGGCATTGCTAGAAAAGCTTTAATCAAGGCGAAATATCAAGGGGTTCCCATTATAACCCAACCGCATAAGGAACGCAAAATCCGGGAACATAACACCGATGTGACGGAAACTAGGGCGGCAAGAGTGGAACAAAACACTAGGCGAGAGGCCGAGCCTTCCACCCTTTACCAAGTATATAGATGCATTAAGATAACAAGATAATATAATGATATCCCAACAGGTAAATAAATGTTCCAACAAGGAACTAGCCAATCAATGGTTTGCTAGGATATGGTGGGTTAGAGGTTTGACATGGCAGTTTGGGAGGCTTGCAAGCAAGTGGTAGGCATTGTAGCAATGGCATAGCAAAAGAGCGAGCAAACTAGCATAGCAAAGATAGTAGTGATTTCGAGGGTATGATCATCTTGTCTGCACAGTTGTCAGAGTTGACTGGATCCTCGAAAGCAAACTCAACGGGCTCCTCGTTAGCGAACTCGTCTCCCGGCTCTACCCAAACAAGACAAACAAGCAACAAGGATACAATCAACCACGTGCAAGACCAAGCAATATGATGAAATGATGATATGCTATGTGGGATGCGATGCGGGATGCAAAATGCAAGATATGACAGGAAATGCATGAACCTGGCCTCAACTTGGAAATCCAAGTGTGCCACTGGAAAGATTAGATGAAATCGCTTGAAAACGATATAAAGAACGCCGGAATCGGAGTTACGGTTTGGAAATGGCAAGCGATTCAAAAATGACACCGGTCTGCGATTTACAACAAGTAGGCATCTAAATGCAACGAAATGAACATGCTACAGCACCCAAACATGACAACAAAATACATGGCAGGGATGCACACAAGATGCTTAACAAAAGTCTAGAACTGAGCTACGGCCAATTCATCCATTAACAGGTTCAAACAAGCATGGCAAAAATGCATATGACAAACAGATCTCAGACTTAGTGAAATTAACACTTGTCTGGAATTTCAGATCAGGTAGCCCTCTTCAGAGCAACAAAACTACATGCTACAGGATCTGAACATGGCAAAGTAAAGCATGGCATGGAGCTACTCAAAGAGCTTAACAAAAGTCCCTTAGTGACCTTGAGTCAAAAGGGATCAGAAAATACAATTGCAAGCACGTGAACATAGAAAAAACATAATCAGTTTTCAGACTTAGTGAAAACTGACACATGCTGAAATATAACTCAAGTAGGCATGTTTACGAGCTCGATGCACTCACTACGGTGCAAGTCATGGCAAGACAAGCATACATATATAAAGAAGGCACAAAATGCAAGCTAGACATGGCAAGAACAATAGCATAGCATGCACGGATCAACTACAACAACATCGGCAAAATTGCAAACAAGTTGACAATCTGCCCAGATTCACAAAGTAGCAAAAGTAGAGCTCGATTGACTCAAGCTAGGCTGCTCCATAATTGCAGAAAAAGAAATGGCTGGATAGAGCACTACAATATTAACAAAACTCCCTTACCGATCATCCTCAAAAGAGGCACGGATCACTAGGAAACAACATGAACATATGACAACATGAGATAAACAGCTCCAGGACTTAGTGAAATTACTAAGTCCCTAAAAACAGAATTAGCAAGTGCACCACTTTGCAAGCTTGCACAAGTCACCACACACATCACAAAAATACATGCGTTGCACCTCTACAGAGATGACAAAACCCTTAACAAAACACATGTAGAGCATCAGGGCATATCATGCACACATTAATCATGGCAAAAATGACAAAATCCTAAATGGAGTAGCAGATCTGGCATTATCTCAAGTAGCCCTCTTCTAACAGCATTTCGGGCATCAAGATGAACTCAAATGAAAATGATGCAATGGAACTAAATTATGCACTCTCAGAGATGAACATTTTGATATGCTATAGGCATGAATCGGAGCTACGGATGCGAAGTTACGAAGCTACGAACAGGAGCACTTTGATCGGAATTTCTGGGACTTAGAGAAAAAAACGCCTCCGAGATCTAGGGTTTGCACGGATTACGAGGACGGCCGGATCTTCGCCGGAACAGTGCTCGGGGCCGCCGGAGAATTCGAGGTGGCCGGAGTTGGAGATGGACGGGGCGGCGGCCGGAGCGCGGCGGCGCGGCGCGGTGGCGGCGCCCACCGGCGGCTGCGGCTCGGAGGAGAGGGAGGTGGCGGCGCGGCGGCTCGGGCCGCGGGGGCCGGCTCCGGGCTCCCCGGGCCGCGGCGGCGGCGAGGTGGCGGGTGCCACGTGGCAGGAGGCGGTTGGATGGCGGCGGTGTGTCCGCCCCGGGCGGACAATGTCCGGTGGCGCGCGGTGGAAAATTAGGGTTTCGGAGGTAGGAGGAGATCCGAAAATCGGGGGGTGTTTAAATAGGCATAGAGGGAGCTAGGAGAGTCCAAATGAGATGCGGTTTTCGGCCACGCGATCGTGATCGAACGCTCTAGATGATGGAGCAGAGTTTGGTGGGTTTTGGGCCTAATTCGAGGGTCTTGGGCTGCAACACACACGAGGCCTTTTCGGTCCCTCGGTTAACCGTTGGAGTATCAAACGAAGTCCAAATGATATGAAACTTGACAGGCGGTCTACCGGTAGTAAACCAAGGCCGTTTGGCAAGTCTCGGTCCAATCTAGAAATGTTTAAACCCCACACACGAAAGAAAGCTAGAAATGACCGCCGGAGGAGAACGAAGCGCCGGAATGCAAAACGTACAACGGGGAAAATGCTCGAATGCATGAGACGAACACGTATGCAGATGCAATGCACATGATGACATGATATGAGATGCAAGACAATGACAA
Organism: Triticum aestivum; assembly: GCF_018294505.1. Taxonomy (NCBI): domain Eukaryota; kingdom Viridiplantae; phylum Streptophyta; class Magnoliopsida; order Poales; family Poaceae; genus Triticum; species Triticum aestivum. Next base: position 572,519,220 of record NC_057797.1, read on the forward strand.
CAACACACGGAGACAAAACCCGAACCCGAGGAAAATAAAATAACTTAACGCCGGAAACGGCAAGAGTTAGAGTACAAATAGGGAAAGTTACATCCGGGGTGTTACAACACTCCACCACTACGAAAGGATCTCGTCCCGAGATCTACGACTGAAAGAACGCCGGGTACTCAGAACGGATGTGATCCTCACGTTCCCAGGTAGCTTCACGGTCGGAATGGTGTGACCACTTGACTTTGAGAAATTTGATTGACTTGTTGCGAGTCTTGCGTTCAGTCTCTTCAAGAATAGCAACTGGGTGCTCACGATAGGAGAGATCTTCTTGGAGCTCAATGTCCTCGAAGTTGACGGTGCGGTCAGGAGTCTTGAAGCACTTTCGGAGCTGAGAGACATGGAACACGTCATGAACATTTGCAAAGTTTGAAGGAAGCTCGAGTTGATAGGCGAGGTCGCCTCTCTTGCTGACAATCTTGAAAGGTCCCATGTATCTAGGGGCAAGCTTCCCTTTGATACCAAAGCGACGAGTACCTTTCATAGGAGAGACGCGGAGGTAAACATGATCTCCGATCTCGAAAGCCAAATCACGGTGCTTACTATCATAGTAGCTCTTCTGACGGGATTGGGCTGCTTTGAGGTTATCACGAATGACTTTGCACATTTCTTCTGCCTCTGTGATTAAGTCATTACCCAGGTGCCAATGGAGCTCTCGGGCATGGAGGATTGAGTGCGGATTTCTTCATGTACTTAGGAGTGACATAACTGTACTCCCTCCATTCTCTTGCCCATCTCCTCTTTATCCTCTGTTTGCGCACTTTGCGCTCATTCTTGGTTTCCTCAGTAGGTGTGCAGTACCTAGCATATATGTCATCAGGGATCTCAAATGATGTATTTACCTCAGGCCTCTTTCCTCCCTTCTGTGGCCTTTTACCATCAGCCATTTTCTTCAATTGAGGAATTTGAACAATCGAATTCTCTGAAGAAGTATGCAACTTTTCTTCGAGGAACGTTGCAAATGAGTTAAGTTGATGAGAACCTAGTGATTCAGCAGCTGACATGTGTACCTGTGAACAGAGTATAGTTGCGAGGAATTTGGAGAGGTCATATGCGTTCTCAGAAGGTTTTTCAAAAAGAACAAGTTAGAGGAGTTTGACCAGATGAGTCTTGAAGATTTTCACTAAGCGTTCTTTGTCTTAGGTTCCAGAGTTGTATAGATCGAAGATCCACACAATTGAGGAATCTTGAAGAAAAATGATGCTTAGAGAAATGAATCAAGAATAGATGACATGTGAGGTGTTTAGTGTGTGAAGATTTGAAGAATAAAACACCTTTGAAGATTTTATAGAGAAACTTTGAATCAAAGAGGGCAGTAAAAGTGAGGTGAAGCAGTGGAGTTCAGTGGTGTAGATCTTCCACGCCCTAACTTGGCGGAGGAAGACGTCTACGGCAGCGGCGGAGGTGAAGATTTCTGCGGTCGGCGCGAGTACGACGATGACGAGGTCGAGGCAGTGAAGCTCTTCCTCACCGGCGACGATGGAGTAGCGGCGGCGCTAGGGTTTGGGAAGCTCGAGTGGGAGAGAGAGATCGAGCATAGTAAAGGAAGTGAGGAAGGGATGACGGGGTATTTATAGTAGCAGTGAAAAACTGTTCGCCCAAAGATTTGGGACGAACGTGCCCCTGACCCTTCTCCTTCGCATGACATGTGTCACCTACGTACTGTGTAGTGGAGATCGTGGGTGAATTAAAAATTTATCGTGCGATGCAGAACGATTTGAGCGGCAAAACCGAAAATTTGGATAAGATTAGTTTTAAAGTTCCGTTCGCAATTTCTTCAGCTGACAAGGACATAGTGAAGATTTTGAACGAGTTTCAAATAGAACGCACATGAAGAATTTGTGAACAGATAGGGTTGAGTATAGCATTGAGGGGAAGGGTCCGATCACATTCACTTAGCAGAAAACCAACTTGAAGAAATAGCAATAAGTGAATGATGTAGAGGACATAAACTCATATATGTATATATAGCCAATGAAGAAAAACAACGGAACCAGTGAAGATTATGCAAATTTGAAGAATATGAATAATTTGAGGAATTTCAACTTTTGGTGGTGGCGTGACCCACCGTATAAGAATGATGATTTTAGACACTGCGTACAATTATCATAGGGTTCTGAGAATCAAATTCTTCATTAATTTCTTCACACTAAGAGTGTTATTCTTCATTGATTGAAGTAAAACGTTTCTTCATGTGTCGCACATCTAAGTCATCAATTTTGCATAAGTGTTAGGATGAGTGTCCTTTTCAAAGAACATTCGAAGATTCTAGGATATTTAGCTCACACCTCAACTTGCTAAATCTCTTCTCATCCAAGGGCTTTGTGAAGATATCAGCTAGCTGTTCTTCAGTCTTCACATGCTCAATAGAAATGTCGCCCTTCAACACATGATCACGAAGAAAATGATGACGAATCTGAATGTGCTTTGTCTTCGAGTGCTGAACTGGGTTGTGAGCAATCTTGATGGCACTCTCATTGTCACATAAGAGAGGCACATTCTTCATGTTGACGCTGTAGTCCTTGAGAGTTTGCTTCATCCATAGCAATTGGGCATAGCAAGAACCAGCGGCAATGTACTCAGCTTCAGCAGTAGATAGTGATACGCAGTTCTGTTTCTTCGAGGACCAACAGACCAAAGATCGTCCGAGGAAATGACATGTACCAGATGTTGACTTGTGGTCCACACGATCACCAGCATAGTCAGAGTCAGAATATCCAACAAGATCAAAAGCCGAGCCCTTGGGATACCATAATCCAAGTGTTGGTGTGTGAGCTAGATATCGAAGAATATGCTTCACAGCCTTATGGTGTGATTCCTTTGGTGCAGCTTGAAATCGGGAACACATGCAAACACTAAGCATTATATCTGGCCTAGATGCACATAAGTATAATAAGGAACCTATCATGGAGCGGTATACCTTATGATCGAAGTCAATACCATTTTCATCAGTGCACAGATGGCCATTTGTGGGCATAGGAATTTTGACGCCTTTGCAATCTTGCATGCCGAATTTCCTCAGTACATCCTTGAGGTATTTCTCCTGAGATATGAATATGCCATTGTGTTGTTGACGAATTTGAAGACCTAAGAAAAATTTCAACTCTCACATACTAGACATTTGATATTCTTCACTCATCATATAGGCAAATTCATCACTATAACGTTGGTCAGTACAGCCAAAGATAATATCATCAACATATACTTGGCACACAAACAATTCACCATCATAAGATTTAGTGAAAAGAGTAGGGTCGAGTGAACCGGGTTTGAAGCCTTTCTTCATGAAGAGTTCCTTCAAAGTATCATACCAAGCCCGTGGGGCCTGCTTGAGGCCATAGAGGGCCTTGTTGAGTCTAAAGACTTTGTCAGGATTCTTTGGATCTTCAAAACCTGGGGGTTGAGCAACATATACTTCTTCCTCAAGCTTACCATTGAGGAATGCACTTTTCACATCCATTTGATATAGAGTGATATCATGATGGTTAGCATAAGCAAGTAATATGCGAATAGCCTCAAGTCTAGCAACAGGTGCAAAAGTTTCATCAAAATCAATTCCTTCAACCTGTGTGTAGCCTTGAGCTACAAGCCGTGCCTTATTCCTCACAACAAGGCCATTTTCATCTTGCTTGTTGCGGTAGATCCACTTTGTGCCGATGATATTGTGCTTGCGAGGATCTGGACGTTTGACCAGTTCCCAGACATTGTTGAGCTCGAACTGATGTAATTCTTCTTGCATGGCCTGAATCCACTCAGGCTCCAGAAATGCTTCATCTACCTTAGTGGGCTCTGTAATAGAGACAAAAGCATACTGCCCACAAAAGTTAGACAAATGTGAAGCTTTTGAGCGTGTGAGAGGACCTGGCGCTTTGATGTCATTGATGATCTTTTCAACTTGCACTTCTTTTGCAATGCGAGGATGAGCTGGTTGTCGTTGAAGAGTTTGATCAGCGTTTTCTTCAGCACCATTTTCTTCAGGTGCATTAGCTCGATGTTCTTCATGTTCTGGAATGAATTCTTCAGCAGATTCTTCAGTAGGAATGACATCCTCAGTAGCCTTGAACTTGATAGTTTCCTCAGGTGCTGGTTCATCTATCACAGTAGGTAGGTGCTCTCTTTGCGAGCCATTAGTTTCATCGAACTGCACATCTACAGTTTCAACAACTTTGTGAAGAACATTGTTGAAGACTCTGTAGGTGTGCGAGTCCTTTCCGTAACCAAGCATAAAACCTTCATGTGCTTTCGGTGCAAATTTTGAGTTGTGATGAGGATCTCTAATCCAACATTTAGCACCGAAGACTTTGAAATAACTTACATTGGGTTTCTTATCAGTGAGGAGTTCATAGGCAGTCTTTTTGAAGAATTTGTGAAGATATACTCTATTGATGATGTGGCACACAGTATCAATTGCCTCAGTCCAGAAATGACGACGCGTTTTGTATTCATCAAGCATAGTGCGAGCCATCTCAGCAAGAGTCATGTTCTTGCGCTCCACGACGCCGTTCTGCTGAGGAGTGTAAGGAGCAGATAACTCATGAGTAATACCAAGTTCATCAAGATAGTCATCGAGACCAGAATTCTTGAACTCAGTGCCATTGTCACTTCTGATGTGCTTGATCTTCACACCAAAGTTGGTTGAAGCCCTCGAGGAAAATCGTTTGAAGACTTCCTGCACTTCATGTTTGTAAGTAACAAGGTGTACCCATGTGTAACAAGAATAATCATCAACAATAACAAAGCCATATTGAGATGCTTCATTTGAGATAGCAGAATAATGATTAGGACCAAAGAGATCCATGTGAAGCAATTCAAATGGGCGAGTGGTGGTCATGATAGTCTTCGCTGGATGCTTGGCCTTGGTCATCTTCCCAGCTTCACAGGCTCCGCATAGGTGATCCTTGAGGAATTTGACATTCTCGATGCCAATGACATGCTTCTTCTTCGCAAGCGTGTGCAAATTCCTCATGCCTGCATGACCAAGTCGTCGATGCCAGAGCCAGCCTTCTGAAGCTTTGCAAGTAAGCACACGGCTGGTTGTGGTCCTGTAGAGAAATCAACAATATACAGGTCTCCTCTCCTAAAGCCTTCGAAGACTTTGGAATTGTCAGCTTCCATAACCACAACACAACGGTACTTGCCAAAGACAACAACCATATCAAGATCACAAAGCATTGAGACAGACATAAGGTTGTATCCTAAGGACTCAACAAGCATGACTTTGTCCATGTGTCGATCCTTTGTAATCGCAACCTTACCTAGACCCAATACCTGACTTTTGCCTTTGTCAGCAAAGATGATATGCTTCAGATGCGACGGTGATAATGGAGCATCCATCAATAGATTCTTGTCACCAGTCATGTGGTTTGTACATCCACTATCGAGGACCCACTCAGTGGCTTTGGGTTGATCATCCTGCAGATGAATTAGTGCAGCTTACAAACTCATATACTTCATCAGTGAAGAATATGACATCAATTCATCAGATCAATTTCATCAAGTAAAAGAACTGATAAAGCAATATGAGGACGTGAGAAATGAAAGTTCATTTCTTCATGATTAGCCTGCGTCCTTTCAGGCATGCTCAGGTCTCCAGCAAATTCTTCAGATGATTACGTGCGTCTGGAGACCTGACCCTGCAGAAGAGATTAGTTCTTTTTCTTCACCACCCACATCTGAAGGGGTGGCAAAGAGTTCATCATTCTGCGAGCTCCATACGAGAAGGATGGCATAGAAGCCAGTCCATTTCGTTTCACATAAGAGGGGTTAGAGTAAGCATAAGAGTAAGCAGAGAAATTCTTCGAGGACTTATGGACATAATGATTTGAAGAATAATGCACATATCCATAATCCTTAGATCTTCCCTGCGAAACAGACGGGTTAGCATGATGATGTTCATATGAGGACTTTGATCCATATGAAGAATTTGGTCCATATGAAGAATTTGATCTGGGGTTCCTATTCTTCACAGGTGGCGTCATGATGACATTCACCTGAAGATTTTCAAGGCATCTTTTGGGAACCCAGATTTTCTTCACAGGGGAGCCATTCCTGCAGTTAGTGCCAACATATCTAGCAAATACTTCACCATTCTGATTTTTGAATAGCTTATAGTTGGAGTCAATTGACTCATCATCAGAATGAGGAGATTCACATGCAAATCCAGATAAGTTAGATGGATCAACTGGAGGTCCCTTTGCAGCAACCCATGTAGTTTTGGGGTACTGCTCAGGCTTCCAATATGTACCATCAGCATTGAGTTTCCTCTCAAAGGCGATACCCTCTTTCCTAGGGTTCCTGTTGAGGATTGCTTTTTAAGCACATCACAAAGAGCCTGATGCCCTTTGAGGCTTTTGTACATGCCTGTCGTGTACAATTCCTTCAGCCCTGCATCGTCAGTGATACTAGCAATGTCCTCAGATGAGGAATTAGTGATAGCAGAGGCATGTGAAGAATTTGAAACATTAGCAGCATTTGAACATTCAGGTGAAGAATTAGCAGATTCACGTTCAATGCACTTCAAGCATGGAGGAACAAATTCTTCCTGAGATGCGCTGATTTGTTGAGCAAGTAATGAATCGCGCTCCTTCTGAAGATCTTCATAACTCACTCTTAGCTTCTCAAGGTCTTGCTTTCTTTGAAGAAATTCATAAGAAAGCTTCTCATGATCCGATAAGAGAGTGTTATGATGACTTTGAAGTTTGTCAAGCTTGGACTGAAGTCTCTAAAGATTTTCAGTCAAAGTTTCAGTGCGATCCATTTCTTCACCCAACATATCATCACTTTTATTTAGCATGTTTTGAACCTTTTCTAAAGCCCTTTGTTGTTTTATAGCAATCTTAGCAAGTTTAGAATAGCTGGGCTTAAGGTTTTCATCAGATTCATTCTCACTTGATTCAGAGGAGGTATATTTGAGTACCTTGGCACCCTTTGCCATGAAGAAATTGGTGGGAGCGTAGTCATCATCCCCTTCATCAACCTCGTTGGTGAGGTCATTTTCCTCAATGTTGAAGATAGACTTGCTGACGAATGCAGTAGCGAGAGCAAGGCTTGCCACTCCAGATTCGGACTCCTCAGATGACTCCTCTTCCTTATTTTCTTCAGATTCAGCCTTAGAGTCCATTTCCTTGCCAATGAATGCCCTGACCTTCTTGGAGCTTCTCTTCTTGTGATATGAAGGCTTTGAGGATTTTGATGATGAGGATTTTGTGGATTTCTTCTTTTTCTTTGCATCATCAGAACTGTAATCCTTGTACTTCTTCTTCTTTGATTCCTTTTCCCACTGAGGACAATCTTGAATGAAATGTCCAGGTTTCTTGCACTTGTGACAGAGCCTCTTCTTGTAGTCACTGGATGAGGAATCATTGCTCCTTGAGGATCTTCCAAGGCGACCACGTCTTGAGAACTTTTGGAACTTCTTCACGAGCAGAGCTAGATCATGGCTCAGTTCTTCAGGATCACCAAGGCTACTACCAGAGTCTTCATCTTCGGACTCAGATACTGCCTTGGCCTTCAGTGCACGTGTTCTGCCATAGCTTGAACCATAGAGATCTCTCTTTTCAGCAAGTTGGAACTCATGAGTATTTAGCCTCTCGAGAATATCAGCGGGATCAAGTGACTTGTAACCAGCACGTTCTTGTATCATCAATGCCAGAGTGTCAAATGAAGAATCAAGCGATCTCAGCAATTTCTTCACCACCTCATGGTCGGTGATGTCAGTGGCACCAAGTGCTTGAAGCTCATTTGAGATATCAGTGAGGCGATCGAAGGTTTGTTGAAAATTTTCATTGTCGAGTCTTTTGAAGCAGTTGAAGAGATTGCGAAGAACATCAACTCGAGAGTCACGCTGAGTTGAGACTCCTTCATTCACTTTGGACAACCTATCCCAGATAAGCTTCGCTGTTTCCAAAGCACTCACTTTGCCATACTGTCCTTTGCTCAGATGGCCACATATGATATTCTTCGCTTGAGAGTCGAGTTGCTTGAATCTCTTCACATCGGCAGCATTCAGAGAAGGTGTGACTGAGGGAACACCATTTTCCACAACATACCAGACATCGTTATCAATTGCTTCAAGATGCATTCGCATCTTATTCTTCCAGTAGGGGTAGTCCGTCCCATCGAAGGTAGGACACCCAGCAGAGACCTTGGTCATACCTGCGGTAGACATAACTAAAACTCCAGGCAGTTAAACCAAAATCACACAGAACAAGGGAGTACCTTGCTCTAATACCAATTGAAAGTGTGTTATATCAACTAGAGGGGAGGTGAATAGGCGATTTTCATGAAATTCTTCACTGAGGAACTTTCCGGTGAGGAAATTCCTTAGCGAAGAACTACTAGCAGCGGAATAAGTACTCAAAGGTAAACATAACAGAATACAAGCATAGTCATCATGATGAAATGAAGAAAGGCATAGAGTACAGGAAGCGTAATCACAGGATAACACAGGATGAGGACAAACAGACTGAAGAAATTGAACTAAGGAAATTGAGAAAGTCTTCAGTCAAGGTCTTCTAACACAGATATGAACAAACATACATCAGAGTTATGAGGAAATGAAAGAGTTGAGGAAATAGAACCAGTAAGCTCGGTGAAGACAATGATTTGGTAGACCAGTTCCAACTGCTGTCTTAGTTGTACGTCTGGTTGGAGCGGCTGAGTATTTAAACTCGAGGACACACAGTCCCGGACACCGAGCCAAGGACACTTAGTCCAAGACACCCAGTCCTCACCGTATTCTCCTTGAACTAAGGTCACACAGACCTCGTCCAATCACTCGTGGTAAGTCTTCAGGCGACTTCCAAACCTTCACAAACTTGGTCACCCGGCGATCCACAATTCCTCTTGGATGCTCTAGACCATGATGCCTAATCGTCTGGAAGAAGCACAGTCTTCAAAGGTAACAAGCGTCGGATCCACTCAGGATCAATCTCTTCAGTGATGCTCAATCACTTGGGGTTTGTAGGTGTTTGGGTTTTGGGTTTTTGGTTTTTCCTCACTTGATGATTTTCGCTCAAAGTCCTCGGAGGATGGGTTGCTCTCAGATGACAAGTGTCAGTTTCTCTCGGAGCAGCCAACAAGCTAGTGGTTGTAGGGGGCGGCTATTTATAGCCTAGGGAGCAGCCCGACATGATAAGACATAAATGCCCTTCAATGATATGACCGTTAGGTGGATAGATATTTTGGAACAGCTGGCGCATAGCACAGCAACGGTCGGAATTTTGAGTAGCAAAATCCTCAGGGCTATCAGGCAATCCGCACTGGCGAATTCCTAACTCCTCAGTCAGGACAAATTCCTCAGAGACCAGAAGAACTTTGTCTCTGTCACTGAAGAAATTGACTGAACTGTATGAGATTTCCAATGGCTTCACTTGAAGGGATTGGTAGGTGTAGGATTTTGAGTTGAGCATCACATGGAAATTTTTCCTTAGTATTTCCTCGACCCCTTTAACAGTACGGTGTTTCCTATGACTCAAGAAAGAGAAAAACAAAACTATGAAAACGAAAGTCTTCAAGATTCATATTCCTCGCATGAATATCAAGTCTTCACGGACACACCAATTTCTTCACTATCAAAGTCTTCATGAAAGTCTTCAGAAATATCAAAATCTTCAGTCGAAGATATTCATTTTTAGGGGTCGACTTTCCCTGTAAATATCAAACTCCTCATAGACTTATAGACCTGTGTACACTCACACACGCATTAGTCCCTTAACCTATAAGTCTTCAATACACCAAAATCACTAAGGGGCACTAGATGCACTTACAAAAAGATAAATGCGGAGCACCTTTGAAGATCAAGGACTGACTAGACATTGTAATTCATGGTAAAAGAGATCCAATAAAGTCATACTCAATGTAAACTAACAGTAATGGATGCAAATGACAGCGGTGCTCTCCAAATGGTGCTTCTTAATAAGAGGATGATGACTCAACATAAAAGTAAATAGATAGGCCCTTCGCATAGGGAAGCAGGGATTTGTAGAGGTGCCAGAGCTCGGTTTTGAAATAGATATGAATAATATTTTGAGCGGTATACTTTCATTGTCAACATAACAACCAAGAGATGGCGATATCTTCCATGCTACACACATTATAGGCGGTTCCCAAACATAATGGTAAAGTTTATACTCCCCCTCCACCAACAAGCATCAATCCATGGCTTGCTCGAAACAACGAGTGCCTCCAACAGTCCCGGGAGAGTTTTGTTTGCAATTATTTTGATTTGATTTGCATAAAGCATGGGACTGGGCATCCCGGTGACCAACCATTTTCTCATGAGTGAGGGGCGGAGTCCACTCCTCTTGAGAATAACCCGCCTAACATGGAAGATACGGACATCCCTAGTTGATACATGAGCTATTCGAGCATATAAAACAAAATGTTTATTTGAAGGTTTAGAGTTTGGCACATACAAATTTACTTGGAACGGCAGGTAGATACCGTATATAGGTAGGTATGGTGGACTCATATGGAACAACTTTGGGGTGTATGGAATTGGATGCACAAGCAGTATTCCCGCTTAGTACAAGTGAAGGCTAGCAAAAGACTGGGAAGCGACCAGCTAGAGAGCGACAACAGTCATGAACATGCATTAAAATTAATCAACACCGAATGCAAGCATGAGTAGGATATAATGCACCATGAACATAAATATCGTAGAGGCTATGTTGATTTTGTTTCAACTACATGCGTGAACATGTGCCAAGTCAAGCCACTCGAATCGTTCAAAAGAGGATACCACCCTATCATACCACATCACAACCATTTTACTAGCATGTTGGCACGCAAGGTAACCCATTATAAGCTCCTAGCTAATTAAGCATGGCATAAGCAACTACAATATCTAATTATCATTGCAAACATGTTTATTCATAATAGGCTGAATTAGGAATGATGAACTAATCATATTTACAAAAACAAGAGAGGTCGAGTTCACACCGGCTTCTCTCATCTTAGTAAGTTCATCATATAATCATCATTATTGCCTTTCACTTCAACGACCGAATAGTGTGGATAATAATAATAGTGCACGTGCATTGGACTAAGCTGGAACCTACATGCATTCAATTCAAGAGAGAAGACAAGGTAATATGGGCTCTTTTGTCAGATCAACAATAATGCATATAAGAGCCACTTTAACATTTTAATTATGGTCTTCTCCTCTCGACCCCCAAAGGAAAGAAAAGAAACAAAACTATTTACACGGGAAAGCTCCCAACAAGCAAAATAAGAACAAGAAATATTTTTGGGTTTTCTTTTTAATTACTACTACAAGCATGGAAAGTAAACTAATTAAAAGCTACAACTAATTTTTTTTGTTTTTCTTAAGGTTTATTAAACACACAAGAAGAAAGCATAAAAAGGAAAATAAACTAGCATGGATGATACAATGAAAAAGTATCAGCACCGACACCTAGCATGAGTGTGTGAACGTGAATGTAATGTCAATGAGAAATACGTACTCCCCCAAGCTTAGGCTTTTGGCCTAAGTTGGTCTATGGCCACGGTTGGCCTGGCGGATATCCAAAGTAATAGTTGGGGTCGTACTGAGATGCAGCAGCTATTGCCTCATGAGCTGCCGCTTGGAGACGGGCCGTTTCCGTCCTCCTCTTATACTCGTTCGCCTCCTCCCTGGTTATAACATATCTCCCTTTTGCCTGGGAGTCAAAGAAAGCAGGAGCAGGGAGAGCGGCGTGATAGGTGCGTCATTTGTCAAAGATTAGTCGGTACTGGAGAAACTGATCGTTCCTCTCAACAAACTAATGACGAACCATAGCCTCATAATCTAAATAAACAGGAGGTAACTCAATATCATACCCATGTATGGGTATGTCAAGAAAATTAGCTAGACGGGTTGCATAAATTCCACCAAAGAAATCTCCATTAAATCTATTATTATGCAACCTACGTGCAACAATGGCTCCCAAATTATAATGTCTATCTCCTAATACAGCACTCCTGAGAACACTGAGGTCAGGGACACACATGTGACATGCTTCATCCTTACCATTTATGCATCTACCTATGAAGAGAGCAAAATAATGTATAGCAGGAAAATGAATGCTCCCTATGGTAGCTTGTGTTATATCTCTAGATTCCCCCACAGTTATACTAGCAAGAAAATCTATAAACTCATATTTGCGAGGCTCACCGTGCTGCCCCATTGTGCAAGTTTGCAAGAAGTATTAAAATCCTCTAAGTCCATAGTATAAGAATTTTCGTAAAGATCAAACAGGACAGTTTGAGAATTGCGTGATGATGAAAATTTAAACCTTCTCACAAAGGAATCAGTGAGATAGTGGTACTGGCGGCACTTATCTGCCTCGAAGCTCTCAAGATCAGTATTACGCACATATGCATTAAATTCTTCCTTGATTCCTTCTCGATCCATAAAGTCCTCTGAAGGCCATTCACGAGCCCGCATTCGAGCTTCCCTCGGTGGTTCACCGCCGGCATCGCGTATTGTGAGCATGGGTCCTTGCTTCCTTGAAGGACCATCTTGGTACATTTTCCTAAACGTATTTCTTCCTCTGAAAAATTTCTGAAATTTTAGTAACTTCAAAATAAAAGTGAACCAAACTCAACAATATTGATAGCAACTACTCCTACAAGTGCCTAGAGGCAATATCATGCATCAAAACTACTTTTGACCACATAAATTTGACATGCAAGCTCAAGAACGGGGTCACCTAAGCAGAAAAAGTATGCAATGAATAAAGCACTAGAACAAAAACTAATTGGACCATTGGAGGAGTCACATGCCGAGGAACAATCCCCCAAAGCAGTTTTGTGAATGGAGCTTCGAGCAAGGAGATCGAAAATGGTAGCAAAATGAGCTTGGACTCGGGTTTGAGCTGGTTAGTGATGTTTGTGGGAGGAAGAAGGAGTGTGTGGTAGCTAGAATAAGTGTAGGGGAGCCACCGTGGGCCCACATGGCAGGGGCGCGCCCAGGGGGTAGGGCGCGCCCTCCACCCTCGTGGCCAGGTGCTTGCTCCCCCTGCTGTGTTTTAGTGCCAGATATTCTCAAATATTCCAAAAAATCATATTTAAATTTCAGGGCATTTGGAGAACTTTTATTTTCGTGGTATTTTTTATTGCATTGATAATTTAGAAAACAGACAGAAAAATACTATTTTTGCTTTATTTCAACTAAATAATAGAAAGTAAAAAGAGGGTATAGAGAGTTGTGTTTTCTAAATTCATCCATCTCATGCTCATCAAAAGGAATCAACTAACAAGGTTGATCAGGTCTTGTTAACAAACTCATTCCGAATAACATGGAACCAGAGAATTTTCGAATAACACTAGGTTACCTCAACGGGGATATGCACATCCCCAACAATAAGAATATCATATTTCTTCTCGACAGTAGGAAGAGGAAATTCAAAACCTCCAAAAATAATTGATGGAATTTTTCGAATAGAGTTTATACTATGAACTTGAGGAAAGTGTACCGTATGCTCATTGCCATTAACATGAAAAGTGACATTGCCTTTGGTGCAATCAATAACAGCCCCTGCAGTATTCAAAAAGGGTCTTCCAAGAATAATAGACATACTATCGTCCTCGGGAATATCAAGGATAACAAAGTCCGTTAAAATAGTAATGTTTGCAACCACAACAGGCACATCCTCACAAATACCGACAGGTATAGAAGTTGATTTATCAGCCATTTGCAAAGATAGTTCAGTAGGTGTCAACTTATTCAAATCAAGTCTACGATATAAAGAGAGAGGCATAACACTAACACCAGCTCCAAGATCACATAAAGCAGTTTTAACATAGTTTCTTTTAATGGAGCATGGTATAGTTGGTACACCAGGATCTCCTAGTTTCTTAGGTATTCCACCCTTAAAAGTATAATTAGCAAGCATGGTGGTAATTTCATCTTCCGGTATCTTTCTTTTATTAGTGACAATATCTTTCATGTACTTAGCATAAGGATTCATTTTAAGCATATCAGTCAAACACATACGCAAAAAGATAGGTCTAATCATCTCAGCAAAGCGCTCAAAATCCTCATCATCCTTTTTCTTGGATGGTTTGGGAGGAAAAGGCATGGGTTTCTAAACCCATGGTTCTCTTTCTTTACCGTGCTTCCTAGCAACAAAGTATCTCTTATCATAACATTGATTCTTTGATTGTGGGTTATCAAGGTCAACAGCAGGTTCAATCTCCACTTCATTGTCATTACTAGGTTGAGCATCAACATGAACATCATTATTAACATTATCACTAGGTTCATGCTCATTACAAGATTGTGTTTCAGCATCAGAAATAGAGATGCCATTAGGATTCTCAGGTGTGTCAATAACATGTTCACTAGAAGCATGCAAAGTCCTATCATTTTTCTTTTTCTTCTTCTTAGAAGGACTAGGTGCATCAATACTAGTTCTCTGAGAATCTTTCTCAATTCTCTTAGGATGGCCCTTAGGATAGAAAGGTTCCTGAGTCATTTTACCACCTCTAGTCATAACTCTAATAGCATTATCATTTTTCTTACTATTCAATTCATTGAGCAAATCGTTCTGAGCTTTAAGTACTTGTTCTACTTGAGTGGTAACCATAGAAGCATATTTACTAATAAGTTTTAGTTCACCTTTAATATTAGCCATATAATCACCCAAGTGTTCAAGCATATCAGCATTGCATTTTAATTCTCTACCAAAATAAGCATTGAAGTTTTCTTGTTTAACCATAAAGTCATCAAACTCATCCAAGCATGGGCTAGCAAACTTAGTAAATGGGATTTCAGCTTTATCATATCTATAGAAAGAATTTACCTTTACTACCTGTGTCGGGTTATCAAGACCATGTATTTCTTCAACAGACGGTAAATTAAGACCATGTGTTTCTTCAATAGGAGGTAAATTCATAACATCTTCAGCTTTAATACCTTTTTCTTCCATAGATTTCTTTGCCTCTTGCATATCTTCAGGACTGAGAAATAGAATACCCCTCTTCTTTGGAGTTGGCTCAGGAGTTGGTTTAGGAATTGAATCAGGGATTGGATCAGGAAGTGTCCAATTATTTTCATTAGTCAACATATTATTCAATAGAATTTCAGCTTCATCTGGTGTTCTTTCCGTGAAAACACAACCAGCACAACTATCCAGGTGGTCTCTGGAAGCATCGGTTAGTCCATTATAAAAGATATCAAGTATTTCATTTTTCTTAAGAGGATGATCAGGCAAAGCATTAAGTAATTGGAGAAGCCTCCCCCAGGCTTGTGGGAGACTCTCTTCTTCAATTTGCACAACATTATATGTTTCCCTTAAAACAGCTTGTTTCTTATGAGTGGGGAAATATTTAGCAGAGAAGTAATAAATCGTACCCTAGGGACTACACACACAACTAGGATCAAGAGAATTAAACCATATCTTAGCATCACCCTTTAATGAGAACGGAAATGTCTTAAGGATATAATAGTAGCGAGTTTTCTCATTATTAGTGAACAGGGTGGCTATATCATTTAATTTAGTAAGATGTGCCACAACAGTTTCAGATTCATAGCCATAGAAAGGATCAGATTCAACCAAAGTAATTATATCAAGGTCGACAGAGAATTCATAATCCTTATCAGTAACAAAGATAGGTGAAGTAGCATAAGCAGGATCATATTTCATTCTAGCATTCAGAGTTTTTTGTTTCAGCTTAGCTAATAATTTCTTAAGATCACTCTTATCATTGCAAGCGATCTCTAGCAGTTTCTTCATCCATAACATAACCCTCAGGAACAATAGGCAATTAATATCTAGGGGGAGAATCTTCATCATCACTTTCATCAATATTATCAGTTTCAATAATTTCATTCTCTCTAGCCCTAGCAAGTTGTTCATCAAGAAATTCACCAATTGGCCCGGTAGTATCAAGCATAGAAGTAGTTTCATCATGAGTATCATGCATAGCAGAAGTGGCATCATCAATAACATGCAACATATCAGAATTAATAGCAGCAGTAGGTTTAGGTGTCGCAAGCTTACTCAAAACAGAAGGTGAATCAAGTGCAGAGCTAGATGGCAGCTCCAAGTGACTCAAAGAATAAAGCTATGCTCCCCGACAAGGGCACCAGAAAATAGTCTTGATAACCCACAAGTATAGGGGATCGCAACAGTTTTCGAGGGTAGAGTATTCAACCCAAATTTATTGATTCGATACAAGGGGAGCCAAAGAATATTCTCAAGTATTAGCAGCTGAGATGTCAATTCAACCACACCTGGAAACTTAATATCTGCAGCAAAGTGTTTACTAGCAAAGTAATATGATAGTAGTGGTAACGGTAGTAAAAGGTAACAGTAGCAAAAGTAATTTTTTTGGTGTTTTGTAGTGATGATAACAATAGCAACGGAAAAGTAATAAGCGATGAACAATATACGGAAAGCTCGTAGGCAATGGATCGGTGATAGAGAATTATGCCGGATGCGGTTCATCATGTAATAGTCATAACATAGGGTGTGTAAGTGCATCTAGTGCCCCTTAGAGATTTTGGTGTATTGAAGACTTATAGGTTAAGGGACTAATGCGTTTGTGAGTGTACACAGGTCTATAAGCCTATGAGGAGTTTGATATTTATAGAGAAAGTCGACCCCGAAAAATGAAGTCCTTTGACTGAAGACTTTGAATCACTGAAGACTTTCTGAAGACTTTGAAAGTGAAGAAATTGGTGTGACCTTGAAGACTTGGTATTCGTTCGAGGAACATGAAGCGTGAAGACTTTTTGTTTTCGTAGTTTCATTTTCTCTTTCTTGAGTCATAGGAAACACCGTACTGTTAAAGGGGGTCGAGGAAATACTAAGGAAAAATTTCCATGTGATGCTCGACTCAAAATCCTACACCTACCAATCCCTTCGAGTGAAGCCATTGGAAATCTCATACAGTTCAGTCAATTTCTTCAATGACAGAGACGAAGTTCTTCTGGTCTCTGAGGAATTTGTCCTGACTGAGGAGTTAGGAATTCGCCAGTGCGGATTGCCTACACAGTGAGGAACATGATAGCCCTGAGGATTTTGCTACTCAAAATTCCAACCATTGCTGTGCTATGCGCCAGCTATCCCAAAATATCTATCCACCTAACGGTCATATCATTCAAGGAAATTTATGTCTTATCATGTCAGGATGCTCCCTAGGCTATAAATAGCCACCCCCTACAACCACTAGTTGGTTGGCTACTCCGAGAGAAACTGACACTTGTCATTTGAGAGCAACCCATCCTCTGAGGACTTTGAGCGAAAATCATCAAGTGAGGAAAAACCCAAAACCCAAACACCTACAAACCCCAAGTGATTGAGCATCACTGAAGAGATTGATCCTGTGTGGATCCGACGCTTGTTACCTTTGAAGACTGTGCTTCTTCCAGACAGTTAGGCGTCATGGTCTAGAGCATCCAAGAGGAATTGTGGATCGCCGAGTGACCGAGTTTGTGAAGGTTTGGAAGTCGCCTGAAGACTTACCATGAGTGATTGGACGAGGTCTGTGTGATCTTAGTTCAAGGAGAATACGGTGAGGACTGGGTGTCCTGAGCTGCGCGTTTAGGACTGGGTGTTCAGGATTGTGTGTCCTCGAGTTTAAATACTCAGCCGCTCCAACCAGACGTACAACTGAGACATCAGTTGGAACTGGTCTACCAAATCATTGTCTTCACCAAGCTTACTGGTTCTATTTCCTCAACTCTTCCATTTCCTCATAACTGTGTTGTGTGCTTGTTCATATCTGTGTTTGAAGACTTTGACTGAAGACTTTCTCAATTACTCAGTTCAATTTCTTTAGTCTGTTTGTCTTCATCCTGTGTTATCCTGTGCTTACGCTTCTGTACTCTGTGCCTATCTTCATTTCATCATGATGACTATGCTTGTATTCTGTTATGTTTACTTTCGAGTCCTCATTCTGCTGCTAGTAGTTCTTCGCTAAGGAATTTCCTCACCGGCAAATTCCTCAGTGAAGAATTTCATAAAAATCGCCTATTCACCCCCTCTAGTCGATATAACGCACTTTCAATTGGTATCAGAGCAAGGTACTCCCTTGTTCTGTGTGATTTTGGTTTAACCACCTGGAGTTTTAGTTATGTCGACCGCAGGTATGATCAAGGTCTCTGCTGGATGTCCTACCTTCGATGGGACGGACTACCCCTACTGGAAGAATAAGATGTGAATGCATCTTGAAGCAATTGATAATGATCTCTGGTATGTTGTGGGAAATGGTGCTCCCTCAGTCACACCTTCTCTGAATGCTGCTGATGTGAAGAGATTCAAGCAACTCGACTCTCAAGCGAAGAATATCATATGTGGCCATCTTAGCAAAGGACAGTATGGCAGAGTGAGTGCTTTGGAGACAGCGAAGCTTATCTGGAACAGGTTGTCCAAAGTGAATGAAGGAGTCTCAACTCAGCGTGACTCTCGAGTTGATGTTCTTCACAATCTCTTCAACCGCTTTAAAAGACTCGACAATGAAAATGTTCAACAAACCTTCGATCGCCTCACTGACATCTCAAATGAGCTTCAAGCACTTGGTCCCACTGACATCATCGACCATGAGGTGGTGAAGAAATTGCTGAGATCGCTTGATTCCTCATTTGACACTCTGGCATTGATGATACAAGAACGAGCTGATTACAAGTCACTTGATCCCGTAGATATTCTCGAGAGGCTAAATACTCATGAGTTCCAACTTGCTGAAAAAAGAGATCTCTATGGTACTAGCTATGGCAGATTACGTGCACTGAAGGCCAAGGCAGTATCTGAATATGAAGATGAAGACTCTGGTAGTAGCCTTGGTGATCCTGAAGAACTAACCCATGATCTAGCACTGCTTGTGAAGAAGTTCCAAAAGTTCTCAAGACGTGGTCGCCTTGGAAGATCCTTAAGGAGCAATGATTCCTCATCCAGTGACTACAAGAAGAGGCTCTGTCACAAATGCAAGAAACCTGGACATTTCATTCAAGAGTGTCCTCAGTGGGAAAAGGAATCAAAGAAGAAGAAATACAAGGATTATAGTTCTGATGATGCGAAGAAAAAGAAGAAATCCACAAAATCTTCATCATCAAAATCCTCGAAGTCTTCATACCACAAGAAGAGCAGCTCCAAGAAGGCTAGGGCATTCATTGGCAACGAAATGGACTCTGAGGCTGAATCTGAAGAGAATGAGGAAGAGGAGACATCTGAAGAGTCTAAATCCGGAGTGGCGAGCCTAGCTGTCACACCCTCGATGCGACTATATCTCCCACGTGTCGAGGCACGACTTAGAGGCATAATCGCATTGAAGGCATATGTCGCAAGTTAGGCAATCTTCACAACATCCCATGTAATATGATAATAAAAGGGGAGATAACATAGTTTGCTTACATTCGCCACGTCAATCAAGTACATAAATAACATTACATCATCCAAACACTCATGGCCCGACTACGGCGCCAAAATAAAAGATAACCCAACATGCGACACAGTCCCAATCACCCCCAACTGGACACCACTACTGATCATCAGGAAAAGAAACATAGTAACGTTGAGAGTTTTCGTCGCACTCCCACTTGAGCTCAAGCGCGTCTCCTGGAACGGAATCATCCGGCCCTGCATCTGGTGTAATAGTAATATGTGAGCCACAGGGACTCAGCAATCTCGCACCCTCGCGATCAAGACTATTTAAGCTTATAGGTATGGCAAGGTAAATATATGTGGAGCTGCAGCAAGCGACTAGCAAAATATGGTGGCTAACTTATTCGAAAAAGAGAGCGAGAAGAGGAGGCAAAGCGCGAGCGAGAAACTAGAGAGAAACCTGCGCAAACATTACTCCAACACCGTGTCCACTTCCCGGACTCCGCCGAGAAGAGGCCATCACGGTAACACACTCAGTTGATTCATTTTAAATAAGTTAAGGTTCAAGTTATCTACAACCGGACATTAACAAATTCCCATCTGCCCATTACTGCGGGCACGACTTTCGAAAGTTCAAATCCCTGCAGGGGAGTCCCAACTTAGCCCATGACAAGCTCTCACGGTCAACGAAGGAATAGACCTCCTCCCAAGACATTCCGATCAGACTCGGTATGTCGGTTCTTCAAGACACTTCGACAGGTTGAAACAAGACCAGCAACACCGCCCGACAAATCCCGATAGGAGCTGCACATATCTCTTTCTCAGGGCACGCAATCAAGACATAATTGCTTGATTAGCATACTTGGAATACTATTTTTATGTCAACAATAAACTTTTATCTTGAATCTTTCGGATCTAAACATTCATGCGCCAATAGAAAAAAATACATTGAAGAATATTCTAGAAAGCATTCCACATCAAAAAATTTGTTTTTATCATTTACCTACTCAAGGACGAGCAGGAATTAAGCTTGGGGATGCTTGATACATCTCCAACGTATCTATAATTTTTGATTGTTCCATGCTATTATATTATCTGTTTTAGATGTTAATGGGATTTATTTTACACTTTTATATAATTTTTGGGACTAACCTATTAACCGGAGGCCCAGCCCAAATTGCTGTTTTTTGCCTATTTCAGTGTTTCGTAGAAAAGGAATATCAAACAGAGTCCGAACGGAATGAAACCTTTGGGAACGTGATTTTTGGCACAAACGTGATCCAGAGGACTTGGAGTGGACGTCAAGAAATGAACAAGGCGGACACGAGGCAGGGGGCGCGCCTACCCCCCCTAGGCGTGCCCTCCCCCTCGTGGCTCAACCGACCTACTTCTTCCTCCTATATATGTTCACATACCCTGAAAACATCCAGGAGCACCAAGAAACCCTATTTCCACCACCGCAACCTTCTGTACCCAAGAGATCCCATCTTGGGGCCTTTTCCGGAGCTCCGCCGGAGGGGGCATTGATCACAGAGGGCCTCTACATCAACTCCATAGCCCCTCCGATGATGTGTGACTAGTTTACCGCAGACCTTCGGGTCCATAGCTAGTAGCTAGATGGCTTCTTCTCTCTCTTTGGATCTCAATACAAAGTTCTCCTCTATTCTCTTGGAGATCTATTCGATGTAATCTTCTTTTGCGGTGTCTTTGTCGAGATCCGATGAATTGTGGGTTTATGATCAAGTCTATCTATGAACAATATTTGAATATTCTCTGAATTCTTTTATGTATGATTGGTTTATCTTTGCAAGTCTCTTCGAATTATCAGTTTGTTTTGGCCTACTAGATTGATCTTTCTTGCAATAGGAGAAGTGCTTAGCTTTGGGTTCAATCTTGCGGTGCTCGGTCCTTGTGACAGAAAGGGAAACAACACGTATTGTATTGTTGCCATCGAAGATAAAAAGATGGGTTTATATCATATTGCATGAGTTTATCCCTCTACATCATGTCATCTTGCTTAAGGCGTTACTCTGTTCTTATGAACTTAATACTCTAGATGCATGCTGGATAGCGGTCGATGTGTGGAGTAATAGTAGTAGATGCAGGCAGGAATCGGTCTACTTGTCACGGACGTGATGCCTATATACATGATCATACCTAGATATTCTCATAATTATTTGCTTTTCTATCAATTGCTCGACAGTAATTTGTTCACCCACCGTAATACTTATGCTATCTTGAGAGAAGCCACTAGTGAAACCTATGGCCCCCGGGTCTATTTTCCATCATACAAGTTTCCAATCTATTTTATTTTGCAATCTTTACTTTCCATCTATATCATAAAAATACCAAAAATATTTATCTTATTATTATCATTTCTATCAGATCTCACTCTTGCAAGTGGCCGTGAAGGGATTGACAACCCCTTTATCGCGTTGGTTTTGAGGTTCTTATTTGTTTGTGTAGGTACGAGGTGACTCGCGCGTGGTCTCCTACTGGATTGATACCTTGGTTCTCAAAAACTGAGGGAAATACTTATGCTGCTTTACTGCATCACCCTTTCCTCTTCAAGGGAAAACCAACGCAGTGCTCAAGAGGTAGCAGTTCTCTTGTGAAATCTGGATTCCTTTGCCAAGGCAATTGCACCAGTATTGTCACAAAAGATTTTCATTGGACCCGATGCACTAGGTATGAAACCTAGGTCAGATATGTACTCCTTCATCCAGACTCCTTCATTTGCTGCTTCCGAAGTAGCTATGTATGCCGCTTCACACGTAGATCCCGCCACGACGCTCTGCTTGGAACTACACCAACTGATAGCTCAACCATTTAATAAAAACATGTATCCGGTTTGTGAGTTAGAGTCATCCGGATCAGTGTCAAAGCTTGCATTGACGTAACCGTTTACGGCGAGCTCTTTGTCACCTCCATATACAAGAAACATATCCTTAGTCCTTTTCAGGTATTTCAGGATATTCTTGACCGCTCTCCAGTGATCCACTCCTGGATTACTTTGGTACCTCCCTGCTAAACTTATAGCAAGGCACACATCAGGTCTGGAACACAGCATTGCATACATGATAGAGCCTATGGTTGAAGCATAGGGAACACCTTTCATTTTCTCTCTATCTTCTGCAGTGGTCGGGTATTGAGTCTGACTCAACTTCACACCTTGTAATACAGGCAAGAACCATTTCTTTGCCTGATCCATTTTGAACTTCTTCAAAACTTTATCAAGGTATGTGCTTTGTGAAAGTCCAATTAAGCATCTTGATCTATCTCTATAGATCTTGATGCCCCATATCTAAGCAGCTTCACCGAGGTCTTTCATTGAAAAGTTCTTATTCAAGTATCCTTTTATGCTATTCAGAAATTCAGTATCATTTCCGATCAGCAATATGTCATCTACATATAATACCAGAAATGCTACGGAGATCTACTCACTTTCTTGTAAATACAGGCTTCTCCAAAAGTATTTATAAAACCATATGCTTTGATCACACTATAAAAGCGTATATTCCAACTCCGAGAGGCTTGCACCAGTCCATAAATGGATCGCTGGAGCTTGCACACTTTGTTAGCACCTTTTGGATCGACAAACCTTCTCATTGCATCATATACAACTGTTCTTTAAGATATCCATTAAGGAATGCAGTTTTGACATCCATTTGCCAAATTTCATAATCATAAAATGTGGCAATTGCTAACATGATTCGGACGGACTTAAGCATCGCTATGGGTGAGAAGGTCTCATCGTAGTCAACTCCTTGAACTTGTCGAAAACCTTTTGCAACAAGTCGAGCTTTGTAGACAGTAATATTACCATCAGCGTCAGTCTTCTTCTTGAAGATCCATTTATTCTCTATGGCCTGCCGATCATCGGGTAAGTCAACCAAAGTCCATACTTTGTTCTCATACATGGATCCCATCTCAGATTTCATGGCCTCAAGCCATTTTGCGGAATCTGGGCTCATCATCGCTTCCTCATAGTTCGTAGGTTCGTCATGGTCAAGTAACATGACTTCCAGAACAGGATTACCGTATCACTCTGGTGCGGATCTTACTCTGGTTGACCTACGAGGTTTGGTAGTAACTTGATCAAAAGTTTCATGATCATCATCATTAGCTTCCTCACTTACTGATGTAGGAATCACTGGAATTAATTTCAGTGATGAACTACTTTCCAATAAGGAGAAGGTACAATTACCTTGTCAAGCTCTACTTTCCTCCCACTCACTTCTTTCGAGAGAAATTCCTTCTCTAGAAAGGATCCATTCTTAGCAATGAATATCTTGTCTTCGGATCTGTGATAGAAGGTGTACCCAACAGTCTCCTTTGGGTATCCTATGAAGACACATTTCTCCAATTTGGGTTCGAGCTTATCAGGTTGAAGCTTTTTCACATAGGCATCGCAGCCCCAAACTTTAAGAAATGACAACTTGGGTTTCTTGCCAAACCACAGTTCATAAGGTGTCGTCTCAACGGATTTAGATGGTGCCCTATTTAACGTGAATGCAACCGTCTCTAAAGCATAACCCCAAAATGATAGCGGTAAATCAGTGAGAGACATCATAGATCGCACCATATCTAATAAAGTGCGGTTACAACGTTCGGACACACCATTACATTGTGGTGTTCCAGGTGGCGTGAGTTGCGAAACTATTCCGCATTGTTTCAAATGAAGTCCAAACTCATAACTCAAATATTCACCTCCACGATCAGATCGTAGAAACTTGATTTTATTGTTACAATGATTTTCCACTTCACTCTGAAATTCTTTGAACTTTTCAAATGTTTCAGACTTATGTTTCATTAAGTAGATATACCCATATCTGCTCAAATCATCTGTGAAGGTGAGAAAATGACGATATCCGCCACGACCTTCAATGTTCATTGGACCACATACATCAGTATGTATGATTTCAATAACTCTGTTGCTCGCTCCATTGTTCCAGAGAATGGAGTTTTAGTCATCTTGCCCATGAGGCATGGTTCGCAAGTACCAAGTGATTCATAATCAAGTGATTCCAAAAGTCCATCAGAATGGAGTTTCTTCATGCGCTTTACACCAATATGACCTAAACGGAAGTGCCACAAATAAGGCACCATCATTATCAACTCTGCATCTTTTGTCTTCAATACTATGAACATGTGTATCACTAATATCAAGATTTAGTAAAAATAGACCACTCATCAAGGGTGCATGACCATAAAATATATTACTCATATAAATAGAACAACCATTATTCTCTGATTTAAATGAATAACCGCCTCGCATCAAACAAGATCCAGATATAATGTTCATGCTCAACGCTGGCACCAAATAACAATTATTTAGGTATAAAACTAATCCTGAAGGTAGATGTAGAGGTAGCGTGCCGACGACGATCACATTGACTTTGGAACCATTTCGCACGCGCACTGTCACCTCGTCCTTAGCCAATCTTCCCTTAGTCCGTAGCCCCTGTTTCGAGTTGCAAATGTTAGCAACTGAACCAGTATCAAATACCCAGGCACTACTGCGAGCATTAGTAAGGTACACATCAATAACATGTATATCAACTATACCTTTCACTTTGCCATCCTTCTTCTCCACCAAATACTTGGGGCAGTTCCGCTTCCAGTGATCAGTTCCTTTGCAGTAGAAGCACTCAGTCTCAGGCTTAGGTCTAGACTTGGGTTTCTTCACTTGAGCGGCAACTGGTTTGCTGTTCTTCTTGAAGTTTCCCTTCTTCCCTTTACCCTTTTTCTTGAAACTGGTGGTCTTGTTGACCATCAACACTTGATGCTCCTTTTTGATTTCTACCTCCGCGGCCTTTAGCATTGCGAAGATCTCAGGAATCATCTTATCCATCCCTTACATATTATAGTTCATCATGAAGCTCTTGTAGCTTGGTGGTAGTGATTGAAGAACTCTGTCAATGACACTATCATTAGGAAGATTAACTCCCAATTGAGTCAAGTGGTTGTGGTACCCAGACATTCTGAGTATATGTTCACTAACAGAACTATTCTCCTCCATCTTGCAGCTGTAGAACTTATTGGAGACTTCATATATCTCAATCTGGGCATTTGCTTGAAATATTAACTTCAACTCCTGGAACATCTCATATGCTCCATGACATTCAAAACGTTGTTGAAGTCTCGGTTCTAAGCCGTAAAGCATGGCACACTGAACTATTGAGTAGTCATCAGCTTTGCTCTGCCAGGTGTTCACAACATCTGGCGTTGCTCCTACAGCGGGTTTGTCACCTAGCGGTGCTTCCAAGACGTAATTCTTCTGTGCAGTAATGAGGATAATCCTCAAGTTACGGACCCAGACCGTGTAGTTGCTACCATCATCTTTCAACTTAGCTTTCTCTAGGAACACATTAAAGTTCAACGGAACAACAGCACGGGCCATCTATCTACAACAACATAGACATGCAAAATACTATCAGGTACTAAGTTCATGATAAATTAAAGTTCAATTAATCAAATTACTTAAGAACTCCCACTTAGACAGACATCTCTCTAATCATCTAAGTGATCACGTGAGATGGAGTAGTTTTCAATGGTGAACATCACTATGTTGATCATATCTACTATATGATTCACGCTCGACCTTTCGGCCTCAGTGTTCTGAGGCCATATATGCATATGCTAGGCTCGTCAAGTTTAACCTGAGTAGTTTGCGTTTGCAAAACTGGCTTGCACCCATTGTATGTGAATGTAGAGCTTATCACACCAGATCATCACGTGGTGCCTCGGCATGACGAACTGTAGCAACGGTGCATACTTAGGGAGAACACTCATACCTTGAAATTTAGTGAGAGATCATCTTATAATGCTACCGCCGAACTAAGCAAAATAAGATGCATGATGGATAAACATCACATGCAATCAATATAAGTGATATGATATGGCCATCATCATCTTGTGCCTATGACCTCCATCTCCAAGGCACTGTCATGATCACCATCGTCACCGGCTTGACACCTTGATCTCCATCGAAGCATCGTTGTCGCCTCGCCAACTATTGCTTCTATGACTATCGCTACCGCTTAGTGATAAAGTAAATCAATTACATGGCGATTACATTTCATACAATAAAGCGACAACCATATGGCTCCTGCCAGTTGCCGATAACTGTGTTACAAAACATGATCTTCTCATACAATAAAATTTAGCATCATGTCTTGACCATATCACATCACAACATGCCCTACAAAAACAAGTTAGACGCCCCTACTTTGTTGTTGCAAGTTTTACGTGGCTGCTACGGGCTGAGCAAGAACCGTTCTTACCTACGCATCAAAAACCACAACACGGTATAGTGATTGCTTTTTGATCTTCAGAAAGAACCATGTTCATTGAATCCGATTCAACTAAAGCTGGAGAAACAGACACCCACTAGCCACCTGTGTGCGAAGCACGTCGGTATAACCAGTCTCGCGTAAGCGTACGCGTAATGTCGGTCTGGGCCGCTTCATCCAATAATACCGCTGAATCAAGAATCAACTTGTGACGACAAGCAATATGTGTATACCCACGCCCACAACTCCTTTGTGTTCTACTCGTGCATATAACATCTACGCATAAACCTGGCTCGGATGCCACTGTTGGGGAACGCAGTAATTTCAAAAAAATCCTATGAACACGCAAGATCATGGTGATGCATAGCAACGAGAGGGAAGAGTGTTGTCCATGTACCCTTGTAGAAAATAAGCAGAAGCGTTATGACAACGCGGTTGATGTAGTCGTACGTCTTCACGATCGACCGATCCTAGCACCGGAGGTACGGCACCTCCGCAATCTGCACATGTTCAGCTCGGTGACGTCCCACGAACTCACGATCTAGTAGAGCTTCGAGGGAGAGCTTTGTTAGCACGACGGTGTGATGACGGTGATGATGATGCTACCGGAATAGGACTTCGCCTAAGCACCACTATGATATGACCGAGGTGGATTATGGTGGAGGGGGGCACCGCACATGGCTGGAAACAATCAACTTGTGTGTTCTAGGGTGCCCCCTGCCCCCGTATATAAAGGAGCAAGGGGGAGGCTGGCCAGCCTAGGGGCACGCCAAGGAGAGGGGGGAGTCCTCCTAGTAGGAGTAGGACTCCCCTTTTCCTAGCCCAACTAGGAAGGGGGAAGGGGAAAGGAAGGAGAGGAGAGAGGGAGGAAAGAGGGGGCGCCCTCCCCCCTCCTTGTCCAATTCGGACTCCCAAGGGGGCCACGGCTAGCCCTAGGCCCTCTCCTCTCTCTCCCACAAGGCCCATGTAGGCCCATTAGTTCCCCCGGGGGTTCTGATAACCCCCCGGCACTCTGATAAATATCCGGTGACCCCAGGAACTCATCCGGTGTCCGAATATAGTCGTCCAATATATCAATCTTTATGTATCGACCATTTCGAGACTCCTCGTCATGTCCGTGATCACATCCGGGACTCCGAACTATCTTTGGTACATAAAAACACATAAACTCATAATACCGATCGTCACCGAACGTTAACCGTGCGGACCCTACGGGTTCGAGAACTATGTAGACATGACCGAGACACATATCCGGTCAATAACCAATAGGGAACTTGGATGCTCATATTGGTTCCTACATATTCTACGAAGATCTTTATCGGTCAAACCGCATGACGATATATGTTGTTCCCTTTGTCATCGGTATGTTACTTGCCCGAGATTTGATCGTCGGTATCTCAATACCTAGTTCAATATCGTTACCGGCAAGTCTATTTACTTGTTCCATAATGCTAGATCCCATAACTAACTCATTAGCTACATTGCTTGCAAGGCTTATAGTGATGTACATTACCGAGAGGGCCCAGAGATACCTCTCCGACATTCGGAGTGACAAATCCTAATCTCGATCTATGCGAACTCAACAAACACCATCGGAGACACCTGTAGAGCACCTTTATAATCACCCAGTTACATTGTGACGTTTGGTAGCACACAAAGTGTTCCTCCGGTATTCGGGAGTTGCATGATCTCATAGTCATAGGAACATGTATAAGTTATGGAGAAAGCAATAGCAACAAACTAAACGATCATCGTGCTAAGCTAACGGATGGGTCAAGTCAATCACATCATTCTCTAATGACGTGATCCCGTTAATCAAATGACAACTCATGTCTATGCTTAGGAAACATAACCATCATTGATTCAACAAGCTAGTCAAGTAGAGGCAAACTAGTGACACTCAGTTTGTCTATGTATTCACACATGTACTAAGTTTCCGGTTAATACAATTCTAGCATGAATAATAAACATTTATCATGATATAAGGAAATATAAATAACAACTTTATTATTGCCTCTAGGGCATATTTCCTTCAGGGTTCGATCTTAAGGTGCTCAATCCCAGTGACAGAAGGGGAAATGACATGTATGTATTGTTGCTATTAAGGATAACAAGATGGGGTCTATTCCTACATGAATAGATCTTGTCTACATCATGTCATCGTTCTTATTGCATTACTCCGTTTCTCCATGAACTTAATACACTAGATGCATGCTGGATAGCAGTCGATGTGTGGAGTAATAGTAGTAGATGCAGGCAGGAGTCGGTCTACTAATCTTGGACGTGATGCCTATATAATGATCATTTCCTCGATATCGTCATAATTATTTGAAGTTCTATCAATTGCCCAATAGTAATTTCTTTACCCACCGTATGCTATTTTTCTCGAGAGAAGCCACTAGTAAAATCTACGCCCCGGGATCTCTTCTTTATTATATTTGCCTTCGAGATCTATTTTTATTTGCTTTTATTTTTAGATCTATTAATCTAGAAACCCGAAAATACCTTGCTGCAATTTTTTGTTATTTATTTTATTTTGCGTTTCCGCGAGATCTATTTATTCAATCTACTACAAACCAATCTATCTTTTACCCGGGAGGGATTGACAACCCCTCTTACACGTCGGGTTGCAAGTATTTTTTCTTTGTGTGCAGGTACCGATTACATAGTGTTGCGTGGTTCTCCTCCTGGTTCGATAACCTTGGTCTCATCACTGAGGGAAATACCTACCGTAGTTGTGCTGCATCATCCATTCCTCTTTGAGGAAATACTGATGTAGTTCAAGCCGCATATCATGGGTCCCGTTGACCCTTTAACTGGTCAATGTGGACCCAGTCAACAAATGAGTTAGCAGTTGACCAGGGCCCATTGTTCAGCCTCTGGTGCATGCTGGGTGCACCTAGCAATTTCACATTTGATTTTCGAACTAAATTTAATTCCAGAATTTCAAAAAATCATTTAAAACCTTGAAAAAACATATAAAATAAACCGTAACTTGGATCAAAATAATTTATATATGAAAATCAATCAGAAAAATAAGACGAACCTCGATATGCCATCTACATACCTGACACATGTCTCTAGCATGATGAACATCGAACCGTCCCCTCTCTTTCATCTGTCCAGTAAATGCCTAACACCAGGAAAATATTCTCAGATATTTTCCTGCATCGTCTGTAACGTGTAGCACTGCGTTAGTGTCGGGGGGATGGACCCCGGGCACACAACAGAACCCGGATCCTCTTCAAAAAACAACGAGGTTGGCACCACCCCGCAAAACCGGCACGCGCTTGGCCGGGTCGCTCGACCCAGCCAAGCCCCGCAAGCCGGCCAGACTAGCCGACCCGGTAAGACGCGTCAAATCGGCCCCAACAACTAGCGCAAGACAGCCGAACCCGACACAACCGAAGCCTCCTCGACAAGCCAGCACCACCCGTGGTGTGCTACGCAATCCAGCCACGGGTCTACTCCCATCCCATCTAGGACATATGATGGGACGATACTTTAATCAATGATGACCGAGGCAACAGTGCCCCGCCCATGCCTCTGGTCAGCAGGAAGGTGGCAACAGTGCCCCTCACCTACCAGCTGACTAGGACCGGCGTGGCTATAGTGCCCCCGCCTTCACCGCTAACGACAGCAAGCGGCAACCTGATGGAGAGCACTGTACATGACTCGACTCGGCCATGCCCTGACGATCGACAAGACGGCGCAAAGTCCCCCTAGGCATGCGGTGCCGCACCTAGGGGAACCCGGCGAACCACAAGACCTCAGCAGGACCCAGCTCGGGTTCCCGAACACCGACAATACGAACCCACCGACTTGTAACATTACCATTGTACCCCCGGGGGGTTGGACTATAAAACCCCCCGGGAGCCCACGATCAAACGACAGAGCGAGAGAGAGGGCAAGCAGAAGACACATACAAGAGAAAAGCAAGCAAGCATAGGACTAGCCACAAAACAGCAACACCGGAGAGAAGGAGCAGCCCAAGCCTTGGCCAGCTTCCTTCCTCCTCCATACAGCTCCAGGAGCAACATTGTACTATCGATCATCCAACTACACTCAGCAGGACTAGGGGTATTATCTCTCTGGAGAGCCCCGAACCTGGGTATGTCCGGCGTCACGCGCTCGCTCATGCCAACCTCGCCTCTGGAGTCCACCAGCGCCCTCGAGCCTCCTCCTCTCTTTAGCCATCCCTTGGCATCTGCCGTGCGCCCACCACGACAGTTGGCGCCCACCGTGGGGCTGCTCGAGGAGCTGGCCGGGAACATGCTTCAGATGGGGCCCTTCTCCTACACCGACGAGTCCGTCGCGCTGGCGGACGAAGTCGTCGGCCCGCTAGCCGCCTCCTTCGCCGCGCTGTGCATCTCCAATGCGTTCGCGGCTGATGAGTACCCCAGCGAGGTGCTCAGCTACTCCGACTCTCCCCTCTCCCTCGGCGGCGGCATTTCCGCCGGGGTAATGGACGTCCACGTGGAGGTCTTCGTCACCAGCGACGGCGACTCCTCCTCGTCGAGCAAGACGAGGAAGGCTGTCGAAGCCAGGGCCGCAGCGGATCGGATTGAGTCGTCTGATTCGTTGCGCACCGCGATGCAGAGCCTCCGCATCCCCATAGGCACCGACGTCGACGCCACCAACGTCGCTGAGGCCCGAACCCATCTCGAGGAAAGGCGCCAACAGATGCTGGACCTGTCCAAGACGCTCGCCGCCACTCAGCGTCCCCTGGACGCCGCTCAGCCGGAGCGCGATGCCGCCTACGGATTCATGCCTGCCGCTGCCGACCCAAGCCGAATCGCCGACGTGCGTGCCCGGGGAGGAGCGATCGACCGGGCCCTCAGCACCGTCCCAACCGTCTACGAGACCCCAGCAAAGAATATGCGCACTGCCCAGGCAGCCGCAGCCGGCCTGGACCAGCTCGCGGGTGAGGAGCTAAAAGAGCGCATCGGGTGGATGCGCGAACTCCTCCACGCCGCCAACACCCAGCAGGACCGCCTCAACCAGCTCACCAAGCCGGCGGGATCCGGCTCCTCCCGCCTTGGCGGGCCCGGCAAACTTCTGCATACCGCTTCCTCGCCACCCGGTGAGGTGCACTCCGGCCGAGCCCGGACTCGGCGTGACCCGGCCGCTACAGCCGCTGGTGGGTTGGGCGACGAGTCCGTCCTAGAGATCCAGTGCGGACTCAGCCAGCATGGCCGGCGTCCGGCTCCAACCGACCCGGCCCCCCGTGGCCTGGCCGCAAGTCGACTCGGCCCGCGCACCATCGATGATGTCGACGCTCGGCACCGCCTCGATCGGCTCGCTCTCTCCCTGGAGGTGGAGGAGAGCGGCACTATCGGGCTGGCGTGCTTCGGCCCGTGCATCCGGGAGGAGCCCTTCCCCAAAGGATTCATGCTCCCCCACGACACCCCCAAGTACAATGGGACGGCGAAGCCAGAAGACTGGCTCACCGACAACACCACAGCCATCGGCATCACCGGTGCCAATCGTCGTCTCGCCGTGCGCTATGCACCGCTCATGCTCCAAGGGTCAGCCCGCACGTGGTTGAATAGCCTGCCGATGCGCAGCATCAATACGTGGGTGGACTTCGAGGAAGCCTTCGTCCGCAACTTCACGGGGACCTACAAGCGACCCAGCTGCCCTAGCTAGCTCGCCCTGTGCGTGCAAGGGCCTACGGAGACCGGTCGTGAGTACCTCGCACACTGGACCGAGCTCCGGAACAGCTGCAAGGGCGTCCATGAAGTCCAGACGATCCAGTACTTCGTCAGCGTGTGCCGAGACGGCACCCTCCTCAAGCACAAGCTATTACGCTCCGAGCCGGCCACCATGGCCGCGCTCATGGTGATGGCGGACAAGTACGCCAATGCCGACTCCGCCATGAAGATCCAGGTGGCGCTGGATGAAGCCGGCAAGACGAAGCCGGTTCCCCCTCTGAAGCCGACCGGCGAAAGCAGCCGATAGCACCATCACCAGAGCAACAAGCGCAAGGCCGACCAGCCGGCGCCGCGTCATCACAACTGGCTCGTCGCGGCCGCCGAGACCGCGGCGGACCCGGCGGTGAAGCGCCGGCAAACCAGGAAGACGGCATGGCAACCCGCCATGAGCTTCGAGCAGATGCTTGACGCCCCCTGCAAGCACCACAGCGGCGCAAAACCCTCCACGCACACGCTTCGGCAGTGCGCCATCACCAAACGCATCATGAGGGGCGACGTCTCGCCCCCTCCGATTCCGGCTCCCGGTGTGGGACAGCCGCCTCCGCCTCCAGCTGGCGGCGCGATGCACGACGACACCTACCCGGACCAGAACGCGGCCTACGTCGTCTTCACCATCCTCGGCGATGGCAAGCGCCTCCTTCGGCAGGAGGTGAACACCGTCGTCCCGGCCAAGCCGGAGTTCATGCATTGGTCGGATCGCCCGATCACCTGGACCCGGAAGGATCACCCGACAGTCATGCCGAGTCTGGGTGGTTACGCCCTCGTCCTCAACCCCACCATCGTCGCACGGCGCACATGCAAGTTCTCCCGAGTCCTCATCGACGGCGGCGGCATCATCAACATCCTCTATCGCGACACAATGACCAAGCTCGGCCTCAAGGCCGAGGACCTGGAGCCGACCCGCATGATCTTCCACGGCATCGTGCCCAGCCTCTCCTGCTCCCCCATTGGCCGGGTCCGGCTAGATGTCTTGTTCGGTGACAGCGGCCACTTCCGGCGTGAACCGATCTGGTTCGAGGTGGTGGACCTGTCCAGCGCGTATCATGCGTTGCTAGGTCGGCCCGCGCTCGCCAAGTTCATGGCGGTTCCCCACTACGCGTACCTAAAGATGAAGATGACAGGTCCCAAGGGCCTCATCACCATCACCGGCGATTACCGCAAGTCCCTGGAGTGCGCCCGAGACGGCGCCAAGTTGGCCGAGTCGCTGGTCATTGCCGAGGAGCGGCGCCAGCTCGACCGGATCGTCGCCCTAGCAGGCGAGGCCTCCGCCGCGTCAATCCCGATCCCGGACCCGGCCGACGAGGCCGCCTTCAAGCCCTCCAAGGAGACCAAGAAAGTGAAGCTCAAACCAGAGGACCCCAGCTGCAGCAAGTGCATTGTCATAGGCGCTCGCCTCAACAGAAAATAGGAAGGCGAGCTCATCGACTTCTTCCGTGAGAATCGGGATATCTTCGCATGGACCCCCAAGGACATGTCGGGTATCCTGAGGAAGTACGCCGAGCACAAACTTCACGTCCGCAAGGACGCCAAGCCTGTCCATCAACCCCTCCGACGATTTTCCGAAGAGAAAAGAAGAACCATTGGTGAAGAGGTCGCCAAGCTTTTGGCGGCCGTGTTCATAATGGAAGTGTTTAACCCCGAGTGGCTGGCCAATCCAGTCCTCGTCCTGAAGAAGAACAAGACCTGGCGCATGTGTATCGACTACACCAGCCTCAACAAGGCCAGTCCCAAGGATCCGTTCCCCCTCCCACGGATTGACCAAGTCATCGACTCGACCACCGGGTGTGAGTTCCTGTTCTTCCTGGACGCTTACTCCGGTTACCACCAGATCAAGCTGGACCCGGCCGACGCCCTGAAGACGTCCTTCATCACGCCCTTTCAGGCGTATTGCTACATCACCAGGTCATTCGGCTTGAAGAACGCCGGCGCCACCTTCCAGCGCTGAATGCAGAAATGCCTGCTGCCGCAACTCGGCCGCAATATCCATGTATACGTGGACGACATCGTGGTGAAGACCAAGCAGCACCTCACGCTCCTCGACGATTTGAAGGAAACGTTCGCCAACCTCCGCGAATACAAGGTCAAGCTTAACCGGGAAAAATGCGTCTTCGGCATCCCAGACGGAAAGCTACTCGGCTTCCTTGTCTCGGAACGTGGCATTGAGGCGAACCCGGAGAAGATCAAGGCCATCGAGCGCATGTGCAAGCCGGCTCGGCTGCGCGATGTCTAGAAGTTCACCAGATGCTTGGCCTCAGTCAGCCGGTTTCTAAACTGGCTGGGCGAGAGGGCGCTACCCCTATACTAGATGATGAAGAAGACGAGCCCGTTCGAATGGAATGGCAAGGCAGACGAGGCCTTCCAAGACCTCAAGCGCATGCTCTCCACCGCACCAGTCCTGGCCGCGCCGACCGACAAGGAGCCGCTGCTGCTCTACATAGCCGCGACCTCGCGGGCGGTCAGCATGGTGCTGGTGGTCGAGCGACTAGAGAAGGGCAAGATCCAAGCCGTCCAGTGCCCAGTCTAGTACCTAAGCGAGGTGCTCTCGAACTCCAAGAAGAACTACCCGCACTACCAGAAGATGTGCTACGGCGTGTACTTCACCGCCAAAAAGCTGAAGCAGTATTTCCAAGAGCACGTTGTCACTGTGGTCAGCACGGCGCCTATCGGAGAAATCATCAGGTGCCGGGATGCCTTTGGCCGGGTTGCCAAGTGGGTGATCCAGCTAGCCGGCCACACCATTCTCTATGAGCCCCGCACCACGATCAAGTCTCAATCCCTGGCCGACTTCCTCGTCGACTGGACCGAGACCCAATACTTGTCGCCGCCTCCCGACTCGACGCATTGGCGCATGCACTTCGACGGGTCCAAGATCCGACTCGGCTTGGGGGTCGGCATCATACTGTCGTCCCCAAAGGGCGACCGGCTCCGCTACGCGCTCCAGATCCACTTCACCGCCTCCAACAATGTCGCCGAGTACAAAGCCCTTGTGCACGGCCTCCGGCTTGCCAAGGAACTTGGCATCCGGCGCATCCTGTGCTACGGCGACTCGGACCTGGTGGTGCAGCAGTGCTCCGGCGAATGGGACGCCCGCGACTCCAACATGGCAAGCTACCGCTTCCTCGTCCAGAAGCTGTCCGGATCCTTCGAGGGCTGCGAGTTCCTCCATGTCCCACACGCAGAGAATGAAGCAGCCGACACACTCGCCAAGATTGCCTCGTCACGACAAGCCATCCCGTCCAGCGTCTCCCTCGACCACCTGCGCAAGCCGTCCGTCAAGCCATCACCGGAATCCGAGTCCATCCACGTTCCAGACGACCCGGCCGCACCTCAACCCGGCCTGGGGACTACTGAACCCGGCCCAGGGACTGGTGAACCCAGCCCGGGGGCTGCTCAGCTCGACCCGGCCACCGTCGTCCCAGACCCAGCCGTCGCCATCCCCTACCCGGGGGCTGCTCAACCTGACTCGGGGGCTGCCGACTCGGAACCCACCCTGGTGGCCGTCTTCGCCATGGTTACGGCTCCATCTTGGGCCCTCCCAATATCAGAATTTTGGGAGAACGGGGTTCTCCCCATGGACGAGACCGAAGCTCGGCAAGTGCAGCGTCAGGCGTCTACCTACAGCATCATCAACAATGAGCTCGTCAAGCGCAGCTCCACCGGTGTGTTCCCGCGCTGCGTCGAGCAGGAATGGGGCATCGACATCCTCCTCGACATACATCAGGGCGAGTGCGGGCACCACGGCGCATCACGATCCCTGGTGGCCAAGGCATTCTGCCATGGTCTCTACTGGCCCACTGCCCTCCAGGATGCCGAGTCGCTCGTCCTCAAGTGTGAGGGATGCCAGCGCTTCAGCAAACGCAGCCACCAGCCGACGTCAGCACTCCACACTATACCGATCGCCTGGCCCTTCGCGGTCTAGGAACTCGACATGGTGGGACCCTTCAAAACCGCTCGAGGCAGCATGACACACTTGCTGGTGGCAGTGGACAAATTCACCAAGTGGATCGAGGCAAGACCAATCAAGAAACTGGACGGGCCAACAGCCGTCCGTTTCATCAAGGACATAGCGGTGCACTACGACATGCCGAACAGCATCATCACTGACAACGGCACCAACTTCGCCAAGGGCGTGCTCGAACAATACTGTTCCGACTCCGGCATCCGCCTCGACCTGGCCTCCGTTGCGCATCTGCAGTCCAACGGGCAGGTCAAGCGGGCCAATGGACTCATCCTGTCCGGCGTCAAGCCGCGACTCATCGAGCCACTCATCCGCTCACCCGGCAGCTGGCTTGACGAGTTGCCAGCCGTTCTCTGGAGTCTATGCACCACGCCAAACCGGTCGACCGGGTTCACCCCGTTATATGTCTACGCGGCCGAAGCCGTCATCCCGACCGACGTCGAGTTCGACTCGCCGCGCGTCGCGATGTAGACCAAAGCCGAAGCTAGAGAAGCATGCGAAGACGGCGTCGACCTTCTCGAAGAAGCACGCCTCCTAGCACTCAATCGCTCGGCCATCTACCAGCAAGGCCTGAGGCACTACAATAGCAAGAATATTAAGCCCCTCGCGTTCCGCGAGGGCGACCTCGTCCTCTGACTCGTCCAAGAGCAGGCAGGCCAGCACAAGCTGTCCCCTCCATGGGAGGGCCCATTCATCGTGAGCAGGGCCTTGCGCGACCGCAACGCCTACTACCTCATCGACACGCGCAAGTCAAGGAAGCGCAAGAAGGACATTGCCGGTGAAGAAATGACCCGGCCGTGGAATGCGGAACTCCTCCGCCCATTTTATAGTTAGCCGCACGAGCGTATGTATCGTCGCCTTTTGTAAACGCATGAAACTACGGGGTCCTCGAACAAGACTCGGGGGCTGCCTTTTGTCGACCAATTTATTGTGTCCTATTTTCTTGCATCACTATACCACTAAACCCGGCCTCCAGTCCGACTCGCTCGACCCGGGGGCTCGGGGGCTGGCCGGCTTGGTCGCCACCCCGCCGCCTTACTTGGTGATTCCTGATAAAGTTAGGATGTCGCGGTCCCCCACTTCGCCCTAAAGCCACAGATCCAGCTTTGGCTGTCGGCTGGCAAGCACAACGGGCCAAATCTCCTTTACGCTTCATACACTAAGTCAAAGGCTGACGGGTCGATCAACCCGGCTAACCATTCATCAAATGAACAGCCGCACGACCGACTGCTCGCTAACCGGCTTCGCCGGATTGCCGCCAGTCGGCCTAGTGGGTGTTTTGCTCGCGCTCAATGTTTCGAGGGACCCAAGTCCTACGCGCTCCTCTCAAAGAATCGAACTCCTTGTCACGGACCGGAGCCTCGGCCGTCTGACTCGCGGGGGGGGAGGTTTGAGAAAGGAAAAACTCATGAAATCGGTCCAAAAACGGAAGGCAAAAAGCAAAAACACCCACGACATCTACACAAGTATTTAAGAAAAGGCCCACAGCCTGAGTTCATTACACCCTAAAACCCCTAGTGGGTGGGTGGACCTGCTATCTAACAAATTTTACACAAAGTGTCTCAGGCATCTCCAGCGCCGCGTCGCGACGTCGACGGCTCTCTCCTGGCGGCCTCCGGGTCCAGTGAGGCGCCGGTGTCCTCCTCAGCACCCGCGTCGCGGTAGACGCCCGTCTCCTCCGAGCTCCCCTCTGGATCGTGGAGGATCAAGCCATAGTCGTCGCCGTCCACGGCCGTGCCGTCTTTCGTCCGCTCCGGATGGAACTCGTCATGGAAGGAGAACTCGGCGATGTAGCTGGCCCGGGAGGCGATCCGGCCGGCTTTCTCCTGCAAGTGCTGCTTCGAACCGGCCCGCTGGCCCATCAACGGGTCCAGCTGCAGGTCCGGATGCCAGGACAGCACGAACCGGACCACCAGTTCAAGGCACAAGCGGTAGAGACGCGCCACTCGCCAAGCCTGTCCGGCCCCATCTCCAACCAACGCGCCAGGTGCGAGAAGCTACTCGGTTGGACGGAGTCCGGCCATAGGGCCGCCGTCATTGCGGTGTCGGCCTGGGACAACCGCCCCAACTGCGTTCCCAGGACCTGTAGGCGGGCCTCAGCGGCAGCGATGATCTCCGAGAAGGTCCAGGCCACCCGCGGATCCGTCCCGGACCCAACAACGTCGGTCGGGTCGCGCTGATGACGGATGGCTTCCTCCTCCAGCCGCTGCGTCTTCGGGAAGGCCCCTACCGCAAAGGAAGAAGTGAGTTAGAAGAACAACAACAAGGAATAAAGGCTGGATCCCGACCCGGCAAATGACAAGAAAAAGCACTTACTAGAGAAGGATTCTTCCAGGTGCTGCGCTTCAAGCAACGTACTACGCCGCTCCTGTTCGATGGCGCAATCGCACTCCTTGAGCGCCTTCTCTAATTCGGCCGCCTTGGCAAGGGCCGCCTTCAGCTCGGCATCCTTGTCTTCGGCTGCCTTCTCGGCCACCTCGCCACGACGGGCCTCGTCCTAACGGGCCCCCTCAGCCGTGGTGACCTGCTCCCGTAGGCGATCCACCTTGGCCTGGAGCCGACCCTTGTCGTCGGCCAGCTGGCCGCGCTGCTGGTCCGCCTCCACCAGGGCCTGCTGCGCCTCGCAACCTTGGCGGCTTCCGCCTTAAGGTGCTCCACCTCGGCCTCGAGGCGGCTCTTGTGACCCGCCAGCTGCTCATGTAGCCGGTTGGCCTTGTCAAGAGACTGCCGAGCTGCGGCCGCCTTCGCCCTCGCCTGCGTCGCCTCGACGCCAAGACGGCCGGCGTCGGCAACGAGCCGGTCGTAGTAATGACCGGCCAGGAGCAGACGAGTCCGCCAGGACAGCACCTCGGCTGCAAAAAAGAAGGACTCAGTAGAAGGAAAAGCAAGACTTAAGATTTGGCCCAACTGTGTCTCGGGGGCTACACCCAGTGGGTGCGCTAGCGCGCTCCCACTAGAAAAGAGCACAAGAATACCTACGGCGATGCGGAGCTCCTCCTCCTTGGCGGCAAGCTGCTCCATGAGCTCCCGGTGCTTGCCCAAGAGACGATTGAGGGCAGAGACCCGAAGGCGTCGAGATGCTGAAGAAAGCAGAAATCAGAACAAGGCCAACACTCTAAAGATTCGACCCAACTACTACGTAGCTGATGAAATTACAAGAAGACTTACCAAAATGGCGCGCTCCAGGTCGCGCGTCCGCTCCACCTCGGCCTGGACGAAGGCCTCGAGCCATTCCATCTGGCCTCGCAGGCGGCGACTGACAGCGTCCAGCGCCGCCTCCTCCTGGGTCTGAGGCCCGAAGACAATGGCGCTCCTGCTCCGCGACGGCTGCGGCACAGCAGCTCGGCGCCCTCCCTGCCGGGGCACCAAGGCGTACTCCTCGTTGGCCGCTCGCGACGCGGCCAGCACCTCCTCCGACGCCCCTCCCGGCGCCGACGGCGCCCCGAACACCGGGATGCCCTACGTCGCCGTCTCCGGCCCAGTTGCCGGGGCGGCCTCCGGCACTGCCACCCGCGGTGCCTCCTCCAAAACCGGCGGCGCCTCCGACACCGCCGCCTGCAGCGTCTCTTCCAAAACGGTGCCGCCTCCACCACCATCAGTCCCCGCTCGCCCGACCACGTCGGCCCGCGGCGGGGTGTCATCCGCCACCTCCACGACCACCCGGTCGGGGATCACCACCGCAGCCCGGCCTCCACGCCCGCGCTCCCTCGCCAACGACGGCTCAAAGACCGTCGCCGCCACCACCGTGCCCTCCGGCATCTCGCGCCAGGCCGGCTCCGCGCCGCCTCGCGCCCATGCCGCCACCGCGTCGGTCCAAGCACGGACCGACGCCGCCTCCAGCTCCGCCTCGGCCCGGTTCGTGTCCCGCAGGCCACGGCTTCGGCGTCGTTGGGTTCCAGGCCGAGGTCCGAGTCGGCTTGTCCCTCCACCTCGGCCTGGTCGGCAAGGTCGGACCGGCTCGTACAGAACTCGGCCCCTTCGGCGGTCGCGGCTTGATAACCCACAAGTATAGGGGATCGCAACAGTTTTCGAGGGTAAAGTATTCAACCCAAATTTATTGATTCGACACAAGGGGAGCCAAAGAATACTCTCAAGTATTAGCAGCTGAGTTGTCAATTCAACCACACCTGGAAATTTAATATCTGCAGCAAAGTGTTTAGTAGCAAAGTAATATGATAGTAGTGGTAACGGTAACAAAAGGTAACGGTAGTAAAAGCAATGTTTTTGGTATTTTGTTGTGATGGTAGCAATAGCAACGGGAAAGTAAATAAGCGAAGAACAATATATGGAAAGCTCGTAGGCAATGGATCGGTGATGGAGAATTATGCCAGATGCGGTTCATCATGTAACAGTCATAACCTAGGGTGACATAGAACTAGCTCCAGTTCATTGATATAATGTAGGCATGT
Organism: Triticum aestivum; assembly: GCF_018294505.1. Taxonomy (NCBI): domain Eukaryota; kingdom Viridiplantae; phylum Streptophyta; class Magnoliopsida; order Poales; family Poaceae; genus Triticum; species Triticum aestivum. Next base: position 572,559,954 of record NC_057797.1, read on the forward strand.
ATTCCGAACATAGTCATACGTGCTTATGGAAAAGAACTTGCATGACATCTTTTGTCCTGCCCTCCCATTGCAGCGGGGTCCTTACGGAAACTAAGGGATATTAAGGCCTCCTTTTAATAGAGAACCGAAACAAAGCATTAACACACAGTGAATACATGAACTCCTCAAACTATGGTCATCATCGGTAAGTATCCCAATTATTGTCACTTCGGGGTTAACGGATCATAACACATAATTGGTGACTATAGACTTGCAAGATAGGATCAAGAACACTCATATATTGATGAAAACATAATAGGTTCAGATCTGAAATCATGGCACTCGGGCCCTAGTGACAAGCATTAAGCATAGCAAAGTCATAGCAACATCAATCTCAGAACATAGTGGATACTAGGGATCAAACCCTAACAAAACTAACTCGATTACATGATAGATCCCATCCAACCCATCACCGTCCAGCAAGCCTACGATGGAATTACTCACGCACGGCAGTGAGCATCATGAAATTGGTGATGGAGGATGGTTGATGATGACGATGGCGATGGATTCCCCTCTCCGGAGCCCCGAACGGACTCCAGATCAGCCCTCCCGATAGGTTTTAGGGCTTGGCGGTGGCTTCGTATCGTAAAACGCGAAGATTTCTTCTCTCTGATTTTTTTCTCCCTGAAACTCATTATATGGAGGTGGAGTTGGAGTCAGAGAGTCAATAGGGGGCCCAGGAGGTAGGGGGCGCGCCCCCCACCCTCGTGGAGAGGTGGTGGGCCCCCTGGCCTTCATCTTTTGCAGGTATTTTTCTTATTTTCTGAAAAGTGGCTCCGTGAAGTTTCAGGTCATTCCGAGAACGTTTTCTACTGCACGTAAATAACACCATAGTAATTCTGCTGAAAACAGCGTCAGTCCGGGTTAGTTCCATTCAAATCATGCAAGTTAGAGTCCAAAACAAGGGCAAAAGTGTTTGGAAAAGTAGATACGTTGGAGACGTATCAACTCCCCCAAGCTTAAACCTTTGCTTGTCCTCAAGCAATTCAGTTGACAAACTAAAAGTGATAAAGAAAAACTTTTACAAACTCTGTTTGCTCTTGTTGTTGTAAATATGTAAAGCCAGCATTCAAGTTTTCAGCAAAGATTATAACTAACCACATTCACAATAACGCTTAGGTATCAAGTTTACTCATATCAATAGGATAATCAACTAGCGAGCAATAATAATAAATCTCGGATCACAACACTTTCTCAAAACAATCATAATATGATATAACAAGGTGGTATCTTGCTAGCCCTTTCTGAGACCGCAAAACATAAATGCAGAGCACCTTTAAAGACCAAGGACTGACTAGACTTTGTAATTCATGGTAATAGAGATCCGGTCAAGTCATACTCAATGTAAATTAACAATAATGAGTGCAAATGACAGCGGTGCTCTCCAACTGGTGCTTTTTAATAAGAGGATGATGACTCAGCATAAAAGTAAATAGATAGGCCCTTTGTAGAGGGAAGCAGGAATTTGTAGAGGCGCCAAAGCTCGGTTTGAAACAGAGTTGAATAATATTTTGAGCGGTATACTTTCATTGTCAACATAACAACCAAGAGATGGCGATATCTTCCATGCTACACACATTATAGGCGGTTCCCAAATAGAATGGTAAAGTTTATACTCCCCCTTCCACCAACAAGCATCAATCCATGGCTTGCTCGAAACGACGAGTGCCTCCAACTAACAAGAGTCCCAGGGGGAGTTTTGTTTGCAATTATTTTGATTTAGTTTGCATAAAGCATGGGATTGGGCATCCCGATGACCAGCCATTTATCTCGTGAGTGAGGAGCGGAGTCCACTCCTCTTGAGAATAACCCGCCTAACATGGAAGATACAGACAGCTCTAGTTGATACATGAGCTATTCGAGCATACAAAACAGGATATTTATTTGAAGGTTTAGAGTTTGGCACATACAAATTTACTTGGAACGGTAGGTAGATACCGTATATAGGTAGGTATAGTGGACTCATGTGGAATAACTTTGGGGTTTAAGGGATTGGATGCACAAGCAGTATTCCCGCTTAGTACATGTGAAGGCTAGCAAAAGACTGGGAAGCGACCAGCTAGAAAGCGACAACAGTCATGAACATGCATTAAAATTAATCAACACCGAATGCAAGCATGAGTAGGATATAATCCACCATGAACATAAATATCATGAAGGCTATGTTGATTTTGTTTCAACTACATGCGTGAACATGCACCAAGTCAAGTCACTTAAATCATTCAGAGGAGGATACCACCCTATCATACCACATCATAACCATTTTAATAGCATGTTGGCATGCAAGGTAAACCATTATAACTCACAGCTAATCAAGCATGGCACAAGAAACTATGATCTCTAATTGTCATTGCAAACATGTTTATTCATAATAGGCTGAATCAAGAACGATGAACTAATCATATTTACAAAAACAAAAGAGGTCGAGTTCATACCAGCCTTTCTCATCTCAGTCAGTCCATCATATATCATCATAATTGCCTTTCACTTTCACGACCGAACGATGTGAATAATAATAATAGTGCACGTGCATTGGACTAAGCTGGAATCTGCAGGCATTCAATAAACAGGAGAAGACAAGGCAATATGGGCTCTTTTGTCAGATAAACAATAATGCATATAAGAGCCACTTCAACAATTTAATCATGGTCTTCTCCTATCGACCCCCAAAGAAAAGAAAAGAAATAAAACTATTTACACGAGAAAGCTCCCAACAAGCAAAAGAAGAACAGGAAATCTTTTTGGGTTTTCTTCTTTTTAATTACTACTGCAAGCATGGAAATTAAACTAATTAAAAGCTACAACTAATTTTTTTTGTTTTTCTTAAGATTTATTAAATGCATAAGAAGAAAGCATAAAAAGTAAAATAAACTAGCATGGATGATACAATGAAAAAGTATGAGCGCCGACATCTAGCAAATGAGTGTGTGAACATAAATGTAATGTCAGTGGGAAATACGTACTCCCCCAAGCTTAGGCTTTTGGCCTAAGTTGGTCTATGGCCACGGCTGGCCTGGCGGATATCCATAATAATAGTTGGGGTCGTACTGCGATGAAGAAGAGGAAGACTCCGCTTGCCACTGGCTGACAATCATCTCCAGATCCCACTGATAATTAGACTATCGTGAAGGATCAATTTGTGGTTCCGGCTCTGGCTCCTCAGCTGGTGCAGGGTTCCAGTAGGCGTTAATAGCCTTCAACGGAACAAGGTACGTGCCTACAGATAAATCAAATAAAGAAGGAGCAGGCAGGGTAATAGTCTTAGGATAATGTTTATTAAAGAACAATTGATATTTAAGCTCTACTTCCCTGTTCTTAACAATAAAATCATGTGCCACCATACTTTTATAATCTATATAAACACGAGGCAGCACATTTTCTTCCTTCTCAGCATGCCTAATAGGTATGTTAAAATATGTAGCTAGGCGTGAAGCATAGATGCCTCCAAAGATGGGGCCCTTTTGTACGGTTCAGACTTAACCGTTTAGCAATAATGCCGCCCATACTAAAAGTGTTATCAATGTATAAACCTTGGAGCAAAATAATAATATCATGGATACTAAGGTTTCCATAGTTTCCGCGACCAATTAAGCAACGACTAGCAAATAATGCAAAGTAACATAAAACAAGAAAATGTATGCTAGTGATTCGTGCATCGGAAACCTTCCTTGTTTCCCCTACAATGATAGTATCAATTAATCCCTCCACATCATCACGATGTGGTTCTTCTGTCTTGCCCTCAAAAGGGACTAAACAAATCCGACAAAAATCATAAAGTGACATCTCCTTATGATCATCATATAAATGAAACTCCACCGTAGGTGGTGAGTTCCTAGAATGAAAATGAAAGTTTTGCACAAAGGTATTTGTGAGTAAGAGATACTGATCGCATTGGTCATGGAGGAAAGCGGTGAGGCCTGCATTTTTAGCCAATTCATGAAAATCTTCATAAATCCCGGCTGCTCTTAAGAAATCATTGGAAGGCCATTCACACGCCCGAATCTCCGTGGTGCGAGGCAGATTATACTTAGGCTTCGGTGCCTTTTCCTTCGAGCTTTGGCTCGATGAGCCCCTCAAAAGTCTCCTCATCATTTTCTGAAAAATTCTGAAATTTTTAGTAACTTCAAAATAAAAGTAAACCAAACTCAATAATATTGATAGCAACTACTCCTACAAGTGCCTAGGGCCTATATCATGCATCAAACTACTTTTGACCATATAAATTTGACATGCAAGCTCAAGAACAGGGTCACCTAAGCAGCAAAAATTTGCAATGAATAAAGCACTAGAACAAAAACTAATTGTACCAATGGAGGAGTCACATACCAAGGAACAATCTCCCCAAGCAGTTTTGTGAGAGGTGCTTTGAGCAAGGAGATGGAAAATGGCAGCAAAATGAGCTAGGACTCGGGTTTGAGCTGGATATTCGTGTTTGGGGGAGGAAGAAGGAGTGTATGGGTGAAAGGATAAGTGGAGGAGGGACCGTGGGCCCATGAGGCAGGGGGGCGCCCAGGGGGTAGGGCGCGCCCTCCACCCTCATGGGCAGGTGGTTGGCCCCCTTGTTGTGTTCTTTGTGCCAAATATTCTCAAATATTTTGGAAAAAATCATATTTAAATTTCAGGGCATTTGGAGAACTTTTATTTTTGAGGTATTTTTATATTGCACGGATAATCAGATAACAGACAGAAAAATATTTATTTATATTTTATTTAATATAAATAACAGAAAGTAAAAGTGGGGTACAGAAGGTTGTGCCTTCTAGTTTCATCCATCTCATGATCATCAAAAGGAATCCACTAACAAGGTTGATCAAGTCTTGTTAACGAACTCATTCCAAATAATATGGAACCGGAGAAATTTCGAATAACACTATGTTACCTCAACGGGGATATGCACATCCCCAATAATAAGAACATCATATTTCTTCTTGACAGTAGGAAGAGGAAATTCAAAACCTCCAAATATAATCGATGGAATTTTTCCAATAGAGTTGATACTATGAACTTGAGGTTGTTTCCTCAGAAAGTGTACCGTATGCTCATTACCATTAACATGAAAAGTGACATTGCCTTTAGTGCAATCAATAACAACCCATGCAGTATTCAAAAAGGGTCTTCCAAGAATAATAGACATATTATCGTCCTCGGGAATATCAAGAATAACAAAGTCCGTTAAAATAGTAACGTTTGCAACTACAATAGGCACATCCTCACAAATACCGACAGGTATATGAAAGGATTGAGAAGAGGTGTCTAGAGGGGGGTGATTAGACACTAAGTGCCAAAAGTTGCAGTTTTTAATATTCTTAAGTTTAAGTGGAGTTTAAGCACAAGTTTAACAAACACAATACATATCAAGCAAGCATGCAATGAGTATATGAGCAGCGGAAAGTAAAGCATGCAACTTGCAAGAATGTAAAGAGAAGGGTTTGGAGTATTCAAACACAATTGGAGACACGGATGTTTTTGTCGTGGTTCCGATAGGTGGTGCTATCGTACATCCACGTTGATGGAGACTTCAACCCACGGAGGGTAACGGTTGCGCGAGTCCACGGAGGGCTCCACCCACGAAGGGTCTATGAAGAAGCAACCTTGTCTATTCCATCATGGCCGTCGCCCACGAAGGACTTGCCTCACTAGTGGTAGATCTTCACGAAGTAGGTGATCTCCTTGCCCTTACAAACTCCTTGGTTCAAATCCACAATCTTGTCGGAGGCTCCCAAGTGACACCTAGCCAATCTAGGAGACACCACTCTCCAAGAAGTAACAAATGGTGTGTTGATGATGAACTCCTTGCTCTTGTGCTTCAAATGATAGTCTCCCCAACACTCAACTCTCTCTCACAGGATTTGGATTTGGTGGAAAGAAGAATTGAGTGGAAAGCAACTTGGGGAAGGCTAGAGATCAAGATTCATATGGTTGGAATGGAATATCTTGACCTCAACACAAGTGTAGGTGGTTCTCTCTCAGAAAATGTGTATTGGAAGTGTAGGTATGTTCTGATGGCTCTCTCCATGAATGAAGAGTGGGTGGAGGGGTATATATAGCCTCCACACAAAATCTAACTGTTACACACAATTTGCCAAACTCGGTGGGACCGAATGGTTAAACTCGGTCAGACCGATTCAGCAAACCTAGTGACCGTTAGGATTTTCGGTGGGACTGAGATGCAACTCGGTAGGACCGATATGGTTAGGGTTAGGGCATAACGTAATCTCGGTGTGACCGATTACACAAACTCGGTGGGACGGATTTTGGTAATAAGCTAACCAGAGAGTTGTTCAGGTAAACTCGGTGGGACCAATTCGCTCATATCGGTGAGACTGAAGTGTTACAAAAGGGAAACAGAGAGTTTACATTGCAATCTCGGTGGGACCGATCGCTCATCTCGGTAAGACCGAAACGTTACGAAGGGAAACAGAGAGATTACAATCCCATCTCAGTGAGACCGAGATCCCTATCGGTGAGACCGATTTGCCTAGGGTTTGTGGCAGTGGCTATGACATTTGAAACTCGGTGGCGCCGGATAGAAAGAATCGATGGGGCCGAGTTTGACTTTTGGTTTAGGTCATATGTGGATGTGGGAAGGTAGTTGAGGATTTTGGAGCATATCACTAAGCATTTTGAGCAAGTAAGCCATTAAGCAACACCTCATCCCCTCTTGATAGTATTGGCTTTTCCTATAGACTCAATGTGATCTTGGATCACTAAAATAGAAAATGTAGAGTCTTGATCTTGAAGCTTGAGCCAATCCTTTGTCCTTAGCATCTTGAAGGGGTTCCACATCCTCTAGTCCATGCCACTCCATTGTTGAACTTATCTAGGAGCTTGGTCAAGCATTTATACCATGCTCTAGGAGCTTGTTTAAGACCATAAAGGGCTTTGTGAAGTTTGTAAACATTATTAGGTTTATTAGGATTGACGAAGCCGGGAGGTTGCTTAACATAAACTTCCTCCTCAATTTTGCCATTTAGAAAAGCACTTTTAATGTCCATTTGGTACAAGGTGATATCATGGTGATTAGCATAAGCAAGTAAGATGCGAATGGACTCAAGTCTAGCAATGGGAGCATATGTCTCACCATAGTCCATACCTTCAACTTGTGTGTAGCCTTGGGCGACGAGACGTGCTTTGTTGCGAACCACTTGTCCATCTTCATCTTGCTTGTTGCGAAACACCCATTTGGTACCAATGATGTTGTGGTTGTTGTCGGGCTTCTCGACCAATGTCCACACTTGATTTCTCTCAAAGTTGTGTAGCTCTTCATGCATAGCGTTTATCCAGTCCGGATCCTCCAATGCTTCTTCAACCTTCATAGGTTCAATGCTAGAGATGAATGAGTAATGTTCACAAAAGTTAGCTAAACGAGTTTTAGAGCGAGTGATTCTCCCGGTTTGGATATCATTGTATATTTGCTCGACGGGATGATCCTTAGCAATTCTTGCTCGAACTCGTGAAAGCTTTTGCTTGGGTCGGGGTGGAACATCCTCTTCATCTTGTGCTTCTTCTTGGCCTTCTTCATTGTTGACGTTGTCGTTCTCTTGTCGTGGTGGAGAAGGAGGTTGTTGATGTTCATCTTGGTGCGCTTCCTCGTTTTCTTCATCTTGGTGTGTCCCACTTGTGGATGCTTCCGTATCAACTCTTGGTTCACCTTGTCGTGAGGTAGAAGCTTCCACTTGGATGGACGAGGTACTCTCCTTCACTTCCATTGGACAAATCTTGCCAATGGACAAGTCTTGAATTGCTTCCGAAGGGTCTTTGTCTCCTACATCAATTGGCAATTGCTCTACTTGCGAGTCGTTAGATTCATCAAACTTCACATCTACCGTCTCTTCAACCTTTCGGGTGAAATGGTAGTAGACACGGTAAGTGTGAGAGTTTGAGCCATAACCAAGTAGGAAACCTTCATGAGATTTAGGAGAAAATTTAGAACGACGATGCTTATCAAGAATATAGCACTTTGAGCCGAATACTCGAAAATAAAAGTTCTCCAAATGCCCTGAAATTTAAATATGATTTTTTCCAGAATATTTGAGAATATTTGGCACAAAGAACACAGCAAGGGGGCCATTCTATTTGGGAACCGCCTATAATGTCTGTAGCATGGAAGATATCGCCATCTCTTGGTTGTTATGTTGAAAATGAAAGTATAGCGCTCAAAATATTATTCAACTCTGTTTCAAACCGAGCTTTGGCGCCTCTACAAATCCCTGCTTCCCTCTACAAGGGGCCTATCTATTTACTTTTATGCTGAGTCATCATCCTCTTATTAAAAAGCACCAGTTGGAGAGCACCGCTGTCATTTGCATTCATTATTGTTAATTTACATTGAGTATGACTTGACTGGATCTCTTTTACCATGAATTACAAAGTCTAGTCAGTCCTCGGTCTTTAAAGGTGCTCTGCATTTATGTTTTGCGGTCTCAGAAAGGGCTAGCAAGATACCACCTTGTTATATCATATTATGATTGTTTTGAGAAAGTGTTGTGATCCGAGATTTATTATTATTGCTCGCTAGTTGATTATCCTATTGATATGAGTAAACTTGATACCTAAGCGTTATTGCAAATGTGGTTAGTTATAATCTTTGCTGAAAACTTGAATGCTGGCTTTACATATTTACAACAACAAGAGCAAACAGAGTTTGTAAAAGTTTTTGTTTATCACTTTTAGTTTGTCAACTGAATTGCTTGAGGACAAGCAAAGGTTTAAGCTTGGGGGAGTTGATACGTCTCCAACGTATCTACTTTTCCAAACACTTTTGCCCTTGTTTTGGACTCTAACTTGCATGATTTGAATGGGACTAACCCGGACTGACGCTGTTTTCAGCAGAATTACTATGGTGTTATTTATGTGCAGTAGAAAACGTTCTCGGAATGACCTAAAACTTCACGGAGCCACTTTTCAGAAAATAAGAAAAATACCTGCAAAAGATGAAGGCCAGGGGGCCCACCACCTCTCCACGAGGGTGGGGGGCGCGCCCCCCTACCTCCTGGGCCCCCTGTTGACTCTCTGACTCCAACTCCACCTCCATATAATGAGTTTTGGGGAGAAAAAAATCAGAGAGAAGAAATCATCGCGTTTTACAATACGAAGCCACTGCCAAGCCCTAAAACCTATCGGGAGGGCTGATCTGGAGTCCGTTCGGGGCTCCGGAGAGGGGGATCCATCGCCATCGTCATCATCAACCATCCTCCATCACCAATTTCATGATGCTCACTGCCGTGCGTGAGTAATTCCATCGTAGGCTTGCTGGACGGTGATGGGTTGGATGGGATCTATCATGTAATCGAGTTAGTTTTGTTAGGGTTTGATCCCTAGTATCCACTATGTTCTGAGATTGATGTTGCTATGACTTTGCTATGCTTAATGCTTGTCACTAGGGCCTGAGTGCCATGATTTCAGATCTGAACCTATTATGTTTTCATCAATATATGAGTGTTCTTGATCCTATCTTGCAAGTCTATAGTCACCTATTATGTGTTATGATCCGTTAACCCCGAAGTGACAATAATCGGGATACTTACCGATGATGACCATAGTTTGAGGAGTTCATGTATTCACTATGTGTTAATGCTTTGTTCCGGTTCTCTATTAAAAGGAGGCCTTAATATCCCTTAGTTTCCGTAAGGACCCCGCTGCAATGGGAGGGTAGGACAATAGATGTCATGCAAGTTCTTTTCCATAAGCACGTATGACTATGTTCGGAATACATGCCTACATTATATCAATGAACTGGAGCTAGTTCTATGTCACCCTAGGTTATGACTGTTACATGATGAACCGCATCCGGCATAATTCTCCATCACCGATCCATTGCCTACGAGCTTTCCATATATTGTTCTTCGCTTATTTACTTTCCCGTTGCTATTGCTATCATCACTACAAAATACCAAAAACATTGCTTTTACTACCATTACCTTTTGTTACCGTTACCACTACTATCATATTACTTTGCTACTAAACACTTTGTTGTAGATATTAAATTTCCAGGTGTGGTTGAATTGACAACTCAGCTGCTAATACTTGAGAGTATTCTTTGGCTCCCCTTGTGTCGAATCAATAAATTTGGGTTGAATACTTTACCCTCGAAAACTGTTGTGATCCCCTATACTTGTGGGTTATCAAGCCGCGACCACCGAAGGGGCTGAGTTCTGTAGGAGCCGGTCCGACCTCGCCGACCAGGCCGAGGTGGAGGGACAAGCCGACTCGGACCTCGGCCTGGAAACCAACGACGCCGAAGCCGTGGCCTGCGGGACACGAACTGGGCCGAGGCAGAGCTGGAGGCGGCGTCGGTCCGTGCTTGGACTGACGTGGTGGCGGCATGGGCGCGAGGCGGCGCGGAGCCGGCCTGGCGCGAGATGCCGGAGGGCATGGTGGTGGCGGCGACGGTCTTTGAGCCATCGTTGGCGAGGGAGCGCGGCCGTGGAGGCTGGGCTGCGGTGGTGATCCCCGACCGGGCGGTCGTGGAGGTGGCGGATGACACCCCGCCGCGGGCTGACGTGGTCGGGCGAGCGGGGACTGATGGTGGTGGAGGCGGCACCGTTTTGGAAGAGACGCTGCAGGCGGCGGTGTCGGAGGCGCCGCCGGTTTTGGAGGAGGCACCGCGGGTGGCAGTGCCGGAGGCCGCCCTGGCAACTGGGCCGGAGACGGCGACGCAGGGCATCCCGGTGTTCGGGGCGCCGTCGGCGCCGGGAGGGGCGTCGGAGGAGGTGCTGGCCGCGTCGCGAGCGGCCAACGGCGAGTACGCCTTGGTGCCCCGGCAGGGAGGGCGCCGAGCTGCTGTGCCGCAGCCGTCGCGGAGCAGGAGCGCCGTTGTCTTCGGGCCTCAGACCCAGGAGGAGGCGGCGCTGGACGCCGTCAGTCGCTACCAGCGAGGCCAGACGGAGTGGCTCGAGGCCTTCGTCCAGGCCGAGGTGGAGCGGACGCGCGACCTGGAGCGCGCCGTTTTGGTAAGTCTTCTTGTAATTTCTTCTTTGTAAGATTCCATAGCTGATGAATCTCTTTCTTTTTCCACTCTTTCCCCGTCACGCAAGATGCTTTTCTGGCACAAACCTAGTAGTTATTTGTCCTGCTGATCTTGGGTGAACTGATGACACTGATGCTCCAAGACCAAGAGTTTTCACAGCCAAAGCTATTGAAGCTGCTCCCTCCCATGAATCACAGCTTTCTGGATGCACTGCTTGAACACCATGGAGCAAGATAGAGAAAAAACTCCTATCCCAGTTGATCGAGCTGAACCCACCCACCGCCGGGCAGGTGCATCAGCCTCTTCTTTCTAGTTTCCGACAGGGCTACCCGCACTAGCCTCTGACCTCTACTCCAAAACCTGAACTTCACAGATTCGAAGCCTAAACCTTCACTACTTCCATCACTTCACAGAGCAGGTCTTGTTTTCAAACTTGCTTTCGGGTTAAGTGCAGAAAATCAATTCAATATTCCTGTCATTGAGGATCTATTAGATGAGCTACATGGTGCACAACTGTTTTCCAAACTTGATTTGAGATCAGGTTATCATCAGATAAGAATGAGAAGAGAAGACATTCCAAAATTTTAGGACATATTTTTGTCATTATGAATACTTAGTGATGCCATTTGGACTCACTAATGCACCTGCTACCTTCCAATCTTTAATGAATCATGTTTTTGCTCCGGAAATACCTTTTGGTATTCTTTGATGATATTCTGATATATAGCAAGACCAAACAAGCTCATCTCAAGCATCTAAAGTTAGTCCTGGACATTCTAAGGTCATAAAAACTATATGCTAAGATTAGCAAATGAAGTTTTCATGTCCCTCAAGTGGAGTATTTAGGGCATGTTATCTAAGGATAGGGTCTATCTACAGACCCCCACAAAATAGTTGCCATCAAAGAATGGCCAGCACCTAAGACTATCACTCAGTTGAGGAGTTTTCTTGGTATGGCTGCAGAAAAAGAAGATTTGTCAAGAATTATGGGATAAATTCTAGGCCACTTCATGACTATCTAAAAAGAATCATTCCAATGGTCAGATGCTCAAATTGAGGCCTTCGCAACATCGAAGAATTGTCTGGTCACTGCTCCTGTTATGGCTTTGCCTGATTTGACCCTACCATTTACTTTTTAAACAGATGCATCAGGTCAAGGTATTGGTTCTGTCCTCATGCAACAAGGCAGACCAATTGCTTATTTCAGTAAAACCCTTGGACCCAGAAATGCAGCTATGTCAACTTATGATAAGGAGAAGCTTTAGCTATTTGTGAATCCTTGAAGAGATGGCGCCACTACTTTCTTGGTTCCCAATTCTTTTATTGATCAAAACTGATCAACAGAGCCTTAAATACATCACAGAACAAAAAGTCTCTGAGGGCATCCAGCACAAGCTTATGTGAAAATTGCTTGAATTCAATTACAAGATTGAATGCAAAAAAAAACAAGGTTGCAGATGCTTTGAGCAGAAGAGATTCTCTTATGATGGCAGTCACTGCAGTTACTCCTGCTTGGGCTTCAATTGTAGAAACCAGCTACACTAATGATGATCACTGCAAATCTCTGCTTGAGAAGCTCACTGTATCAGCCAATGCAGCACCCCCTTATACTCTTCATTCTGGCATTTTGAGATATAAAGGAAGAATATATGTGGGATCAGATGCTGTTCTTAAACACCAAATCATTGATTCACTTCACAACTCTCCCATAGGAGGCCATTCAGGCATTGTGGCTACTTATCAAAGGGTAAAAAAGCTATTTGATTGGCGCCAGGCCAGGAGATTGAAACTTTTCTACATGAGTGTGCAGTTTGCCAAAGAGTCAAGGGAGAGCATTGCCACTACCCTGGTCTCCTAGATCCACTGTCATTACCTACTTCTGCTTGGACTGACATCTCCCTGGATTTCTTTGAGGGTCTTCCCAAATCATTGGGCAAAGAAGTCATATTGTTGGTGGTGGACAGGTTCACTAAATATTCTCATTTCATTCCCCTTGATCACCCTTATATAGTACAATCAGTCTCTCATGCTTTCATGGATAATGTTTTTAAGTGGAATGGATTGCCAAAGTCAATAGTCTCTGATAGAAACTGGATATTCACAAGTAACATGTGGCAGGCCTTCTTCAAAGCACTGCAAGTGAAATTGAGGTTTAGCTCTGCCTATCACCCACAATCAGATGGCCAGACAGAACGTGTGAATCAGTGTGTGGAAAATTACTTGCGTTGCATGGTTTTTCAGCAACCAAGGAAGTGGGCTAGTTTGGATCAAGCAAATGCCACTTGGGAGGATGCCGACTTCATCAAAGGTCTCTTTCCGGAGTTCTATACAGCTCCTATTCGTGGTTGGTGCCCTAATTCCAACACTTTACAATGCTTTGGGGGAGGTATTGTCATATCTGAAGATTACTGTACCTAACTCTCGATTGAATTCAGAGTGCTGCCTTTACTTCATCTGCCGTGAACAGAGCCAAGAGGCTTGCGTTCATTTCTTTAGTTACTCGCCTGTTTACTTTCCCCAGTAGCCCAGGGTCGGGAGCTAGGACTTCTGAGGTGAACAGTCCCTCAAAGTAACCCTGTATCAGAGATGCTAACTGGTCATTACCTTCGATCCTGTTGCCGTTTGAGTCATTCAGAAACTTTATTATGTTCTTCTTTTTTCTCCGTTGCAAAAGGATGTGATGAAAGAAGCTCGTATTTCGGTCTCCATGGCGGAGCCAATTAGCCCTTCCTCTTTGCAGCCATTAATCCGAGTGCAAACTCTCTCAATTAAGTGTTGGAAGCAGTCGCTCCTATCCACTCCTACCAGGGAGGGGAGCCCCAAGTATTTGTCAGTGAGCGATTCGGTGACAATATTCAGCAGGTTGCATACCTCTTGTCTGTCCCCCCTATCTGTCTAAGGGTCCTTGGTAAAACTCTCTTCATTGAAAGCAGTACGTGGGTATCCATCTTATCTACGGTCTGCGGGTCATCCACATGACCAAAACAAAGGGTATGAAAGCAGTGAAACCGATATATCTGTTGAAGGCGATCCCACCGGTCCTATTTATTAAGTTGCAATGGCGAGTATCTTTGGACCCCAAAGAGTTGTATAAGTTGGAAAATGGAGATTTGCCTGTGGCATTGGCCGTTGGGCAGCTAGCTATTGCATTTGAAGGCCCCACAGAAAGAACCCGCAGGTACTATTACGACAGGTGGCTTCGAATCCAGTTTGTTAGTCGTTTGCATCTCGGTTAACAAAAATAAGCTGGAATCCCTCCATTCGTAGATCAATCAGCTAAAGTTGTTAAAACAATGCCCCGGTAAAAAGGTAGCAGAAGGTCGTTCTTTCTTACTCTAAGTTGCACTCAGGTGCTGCCGTTTTAGAGCTAGGCGATATTCTCTGTGTAAACCAGTATCGTATCTGTTCGATATGGACCATTCTATAAGTATAGTCATTTCAGTCTTCCTCAAAGGATCTCCGATCTATTGTGCAACCTTCCCTTCGAAACCCACCCCACACGAATACTTCTACCCCTTATCACAGCTCCAATGCCCACAGGCATCTGTCTCGAGCACAAATCTTTTACTGAAATCAGGGAGAACCAACACAGGGGCCTCAATTAAAGCTTGCTTGAGAACATCAAAGGATTGCTTTGGCTTGTCCACACAAATGGTACTCCTTTCTTTAACAAGTTCGTGAGAGGTCTCCTAATTATGTATATACAGGATGAGTCACATCTTGACCGGAGCCATGCGGAGCACAAAAAGTGAAGAGAAAGGATTTGTTCACCACTTTAAGCCAAAAGATAGAAATGAAAGTTGTTCCCATAGAATGAGATTAGATCCCGCAAGTGAGCTATTTATACCGAAGCTTACAAGAAGCAAAGTTGAAACGGGAGCTTTCCCACTACGGCATCCAACTCTTCTCTTCCGTAAGCAAAGGGGCTTTCAACGAGATAGGGAGCTGTACAATTTCACCCGTGGGTGGGGCTGGCTACACTTGCTAGATTGGATCAAATATACGTGTCCTACGCTAGGCGGAATCGTTGTTTCACTCCTCCAAGCGTTCCTTGCCAATGGGTAAAGCCTTTATCTATCACTTCGATCGGAGACATATTAATTACCTTTTTAATCCTTGGACCCTTGAAAGCTCGCTTCCCTTACTGAACTGAGGGAAACCGGTGCCTGAGAGATTCGTTATCTGCAGTCTCTGAGCTTGATTGCACATCTTTTCCTGCTCATACATGTGTTTTTGCACGCTTGAGACCTCCTCTTTCGCTTGGCTATCCGAGGAAAGATGTCTTACAAGGTGGGTTGGACAAAGTACGTAGTGAGCCTACTGCTATCAGTGTGAAGATGAGCATCTATCTTTCTTTTTAGGATTTAGTGTGTGTGTGCTTGTTCTTAAGGGAATGTGCAAATCACCCAATCATATCAGGATGGATCCAATGGGTGTGATTTTTGTCTGTATTGATCACTTACCCACGCTATAAGAAGAAGGGCATCATGGAAGAGTTTGGGGTCCAAAGCCACACCTTCTTTCCCCCATAGGAACAGAGGTCAGGAGCTGCCGGCAGGGCGCTGCATTCAATCTGACTGATGGCTCAAGATAAGTACGAGACGTACTTGAGATAGATAATTTATGTATTTCGCTATTTCGAATACATAAACTACTGCTAACAAGAATAAGTACGGAGAGATTGGATCTCCCTCGCGTAGTCCCTGAGAAGGTTTGAATTCCTCAAGACGCTCCCCATTGAAAAGAACCGAGAAGGTAACTGAAGTCACTAACCTCATCACCATAGAAATCCCACCTTCGCTGAAAAAAAGTGGGCTGGATAGCCGTCCGGGCCAGGGGCCTTTCAGGGTACATCTTAAAAAGGTCACACTTCAGAACCAGTAAAGGGCGCAGTCAATTGCTCATTCATTGCCTGAGATACTTTCCGAGGAACTGTCGACAGAACGAACATCCTCCATTCTTTCAGTACCTTCAGCAGTATAGAGATGTTTAAAGAACTCATTCGTCATCCCACTCATCTCCTCTGAAGGGACAACGAAGGATTGTCTGAAGTAGGACCTATTCGTAGCTCATTTCAAATGGGCCAAGGAAACTAGGGCCACAGAGACCCCCCTGTGTCATGAAAAGAGACACTTTCGGTAGTCACAAAACCCTATTTTAAGAAATAAGTCATTAGATCCCGTATCAGCTATAGCAGTGAAGTTCTCATAAGCTTTCATCATGTCGAGCTTTAGTGCACACACCTGATCATCTCGTGCCTCTTATATAGTTTCTAGTTTAGGAGTCCGAGCTGGAAGAACAAAAGGTGGAGCTCCGCCCTAGTGTTACCCTTTGCCTCGCTCTTTAGAGGCATGAGTGGTCACAACTCGACGTAGTCTAGTAGTTCTATTTGGCGCACGAATTGCGTATAGCAAAGTTGAAGAAGGCATTCTAGGAGCTAAAGGCGTCTCACTCGTCTCTCATTCGCTCGATGCTTAAGTACCGGTTTGCTTCTACGTCTACGGTTGAACTTGAAGGCCTTGGATTCCGAAATCTGTAGAGCTTGCACGGTGAAGAACAAGTACATACTTCATACGAAGAAATGGTAGTCGGACTCCTCTGGTTTTCTCCACAGTAGGAGTAAGCATAATCCTAAAGCCGGCCCAATGGGCTATATTTCTTTAGAGTACTCAAAAAGTATGCTTTTGTCGGAGGGAGATTGCCGGGTCTATGTAGAATAGAGAAGCAGCAAAAGAAAATAAATTGAGTAGCCAAAGGCCTCGTGCACAGTATGGAAGGAAGAGGAAAAATGCATGGTACGCAATGTATGATGATGAACGTATGGAGTTAGTTCGGTGGGTTGGTTGGGGAGTAGGGCCGGGGGGAGAAACTTGTCCCTTCTTGATGGCGAGTATATGCTTCGATCGATTCTTGTGCTCCCTATGCGCGTGTTCTTGATCACCGAACAAGTTACAAAATAAGTTTATGCGCTCCTATCCTTGTTCTTGTGAGTCCTTGTGAAGCTACATTGGTGATGGTTGGTGGTAGATGCGGATTACCAGCGAGCTCTAGATGCTACTCTTAGGGATATTATTATTGTGCTTTTTTGCTATGGTTAGTCATGATTACTGATCAGTTGAGCAGTTCTTTTGAATGTACCAATTTTATTTTTTCATTTATTTGTTTCCCCCCATTTGAAACAGGGCTCAAGTCGCTTCCTGAGATGCATTTCACACCTGACTCACCTCCCACACCTAAAATGTCTCCAAGTAAACGTTTTTCTGCTTGTCTAGTAATTCGGTGAATCTGCGGCCACAAATGCCATTCAGAGACTCTTGGCCATTTTGGCTTTCGCACCATATGATCCCTGCTCATCTGCCCACAACAAAACGGAATTTTTTTATTTTCACTTGCGGTGTTCTCTCCATTTCTTGTTATATGCTGCTATAGGGCTATAGGAATACAGATTCAAACTTGATTGTATGATAAAACTGATTATTGATTCAATTCTTCTACTCGCAGCATCTGTTCTATTAACTTGTAACTGCCTACTAATTACAGTATCGAGTGTCCTGGTGATGCGGATGTTATATATATAGTCTTCTCAAACTCTGAGTGCACAGATCTGTTAAGTTGTAACTGTACCTTCTAGTTTTTTAATCTGAGCAATCGTTGATCATCTCATCCATTTGATCGTTTGAACACTGGAATTAATATCTTTGCGGAATCGTTGATCATACTTCGTGTGTACTAATTGAAATCAGTCGTGCATGTCCGTGCTGCTGCCGCCCCAGGACAAGTGAAGTGCCCCCGTCGACTATGGAGGAGCTTTCGACATCCGTGCCGTGCGATCGGTCGGGATCGGTGGCCTTCAGTTCCTGCCGGATTTCCCTTGTGATGTTAGTCCTCGCAGCAGCAGCTGCAGCCTTGATCACGTTGCTGTTCTGATACATGCTTGTCTGACCTCGCTCTTGAACTTGTGCATGTCTGCTTCGTCTTTCTTGATCGCTTCCTCGTGTTGCATACAATGAAGTGGTGTCATGTGACGCTGGGCATAATCTCTGAAAACTCCTGACTGGTTCGGTGTGGTTTTGTTTATTCAACACCAATTGCCTTAGCTTTCTTTTTCTGAAGGAGACAGAGAAGAGAGTAGCTAGATTTCTTTTTCTATTTTGATTTACAAATGGTCCGGTTTTATTTCAAAATGATCCGTACTTTTTCAATCTTTGGGCTTATTAAGCTTAAGAATCTTACTTAATAGGAGAAAATAGCCTCCTAAACATATGGCTAGCAACTGGTTCACCAGGAGTACGCAAGAAAGGCAAAAGCACTACGAATTATTGATTTAGGAATGGGAATGGGCTAGAACCCTGGGTTCTTCCTTATATAATTAATGGTCTTTTCATTCTAGTACTCTATCCGAGAGTTCTCAGTATTTAGCAAAGCTGTTCCTATCTAACGGATAAAAACAGGATCAAATGACAAAGACATTGTTTGTGGAGAAAGAGGTGGCTTTTCCCGGATGAAATGAAACATTTGATTTGTGTAACAGGAGAAAGATTTCCCACTCCTTAGCCATAAAGATATGTGGCCATGAAAAAGGGAGGGGATTCAGTGGAACAGGATTGGCCGGGCGGTAGAGTCGTGGAAACACTTGTTGATTCCTATTTTGGACCCTAGCTCCATGGAACAATATGCTACTGCGGAAACATGGAAGAATTGCAATCTTAGATCAAAACACTATGTGTGTAAAGCTTGATAAGGGTCAGTTACTTGTACATTTGATTAGTATGAGCCACTCACATCGTTTTTTAAGGATAGGTGGGAGTAGGACTCTACCATAAAGAGCAGATAGCCCACATGAATCATGGGAATAACAATACGAGGCCTTTGACGAGTAAAGGAGAAATGCAAGATTTGGATCCGCGATTTCAACAAGTAGTTCGTGCTTCATCGGCAGGGGAGACTATAGGCCATGAAAACCCACCCCTGGTATCTCCACCTGTGGATTGAGAGTCAAAAAGTGTGAATTTCGTATGTCCCGCTGGCACACGATTTCGATTACTTTTCTGGTTTCCCGTTTCGGAGATCCGATAATGGAATGCTAAATCGATATCTGGGGTCGAGCCAGGGTACTTATCCTCCCGTCTATAAATCAATGACCAATAAAAGACCAAAGCGGTGATAAATCAAGGGGCGGACAGGAGCAGCATTGTAGCTAGGAACAGGTGTTGCACCGTAGCTAGTAGGAAGAAGTACAGCATAGCTACATTCCCCATAGGGTTGGCGCCCCTCTTCTCTAATACAAATTGAATCATAGCAAGGGCTAAGCTATCTTAAAACCTACTATCAATCTGTTTATAGAACTCAATACTACTATCCATGAGATCATCATAACAAAAACTAGAATTGCCCAGCGAAATAGGAATAGAAAGAAATCCAGGGTAACTTGTATCATGAGATGGGTCCATTCCAATTGGAATTCCGTACGGCTACAACTCTTTTTAAACGAGTCAAAGTCCAGTCTTGTCACTTTCCCATCATCCCTTTCCGCATCATCCTTCTCTATTGGGGGCTCCCAACACCTCAGCCAATTCGTGCAGCATCTTATTTAGGATCTCGGTGCTCCCAAAAGTTGTGAGCGACTCCAGGAACAAGACTCTGCCACCTCTGTGCATCACCGAATGAAGGAAGGAAAGAGCATGTCGTACATAAACCTGGATTTTTTCCATGTCGTCCGCATCTACGCACGGCACGATACATAAATCCTGCAACAGGAAGCACAATTTTGCTACTGGATCAACATCCACCGTCTTCTTCGGACTCAGACACAAGAAAGAAACCGCCAAAAACATGAAACAGAACAAAGAGGAGTAGTACAGCAACTGAATCATAGTCTGACACCGTCGATGGTTGGCTGTCGTGAGGAGGGTGCATTGCAGCAGTTGCTGGTAGGATTTTGGTGTTGCTATGTTCTTGCCGCAGATGATGATATATGTAGATGGGTGAGGTTTTGGACTCGAGATATTGCTGGGAGATCACATTTGCCGTCGCATTCCAAACAATTCATGAGCCGTTTAGCTGGTTTAGTGGACATTTGCCTTGTTGATCAACTGTTTGGTATACCCAGTTCTGTAGAATTGTTTTGTGCCTGGAACTTCGAACGACCCTTATACTGTTTTGCTTTCTGCTGCTTCTTGTTCTGCTTTGCCGAGAGAATTTCACCTCTGTGGAATGCCCTATAGCTACATTTAGCTATATTACTCCTCTAGCTATATTTAGCTAGTTCACCGCTGTATACGACCAAGGTTTACACCTGAGAGTCGTAGTAAATCCTTGCATTCGTGAAACTGACTAGATGAGAACGAAACTAGTGGGAACAATCAACTATACGGCAGCTGCGAAGTTCTAGTTGGCTTCTGAAAATCAACTATGCTGAAATAGATTCTCTTTTGAGAGCCCTACATATACCGATCAAACATTCCATTTCAGACTTGTCTGCTTTACTATCTAATAAGTTTGATAGAAATCAAGGCGGGTATAGCTTCCTTTGATCCATACCGTAATATTCAAGCTGACTTTGTCAACTTATTCCCCTTTTTTCAGGTTGAATTGACAACGCTGTACTTTCTTCAACCATAGGAATCAGAATTTCGTAGGTAGAGGGGGCCAAGGTGCCAGAAACATGGATTTCATGGAAACAAGGTAATCCGTAGTTGGTAGCAGATGTTCCGCGGGATCAGATATCCTCCGTCTTATCTCTGCATTCGAGGAATGCTTGTAGCTGTGCTAGGCATGAGAAGAACTCTACAATACGATTTCTACGATTGGTACCAGATTGGAATTCATTCTCGGAACTCTCCTCTAGAGAATGGCCTGGCTAATGAGAGTGATAGATCCATCGTGTCGTGTGGAAACTAAAGCTAGGCGCCGCTATTCGTCCTCAGCCGTATTCTCATTCTGGGAAAAGGTATGGCTTGTTCTGGGAAACGATCAGTAGTAGTGGTGGATGGCAGGTATGGAAGGATCCCGGCAAGTTCCTATCTGAGATTACCACCGGCCCTGCCCTGAGCTGACTTCTTTGCTAGTAGTGAAGTGCGTTTTCACTTAGCTGGAGAAGTCCATAATCCGATTTGACCTCGGGAGCCTGTCCACGGATCTGATCAAAGTATGATTCCCTAGTGCCAAAAGTCCTAAAGCCTATGGCGCCAAGCATGGGGAGTCCGCGGAGAAGAAAAACTATATTTCGCTATGGGCCAAAACTAGTGTTTTTTCGGATTTCTAGTCTAGTTTAAGTGCAGGGCTAGAGAGTTCTCTTCCAGTATTCTTAGCTGACTGTCCGCTTGCTTGACTTGAACAAATAGCTTTTGTTTCCACAAGGCAGATCCCATTCCTCGAATGCAAAGGACAAGAAAGACGGATTCTGGCTGGAAGGAAGGGTTCTCGTATTGGTTCTTCTGGTGCGCTACTTCCTTGTGTTGTGCCAGATTGCAATTGGCATCGGAATCCTGGTTGGTAGAAGGAAGCTCGGGTATTGCTTATTGTTGAAAGCACTTGTTTGTTCCGGCTCGTGAGTTGAAAGCACTCGTTTGTTTCGGCTCGTGATGTGTCTGACGCATGCATAGAATCAAGATCTATTGAGACCAGGATGTTTGTTTCTTCCTCGAAACAAGAGATACGCTCTGGCTTATTTGCATTCGACCGGAGAACCTCACTTATCAAATGCCCTGGATTGGATCTACTTACGATTTGAGAAACTGGCTCCAGAACCCCTGTTTTTGATGCAGAATCGGTGGTTCCTTCTCTTTTTCGTGATTTCATCCATAAATCAATGGAAAGAGCACTTTATTCAGTGAATTGACACGTTCCTGATGCTTTTACAGTAGCAGCAGTCTCGGTAGTAGAAGTAGATCCGAGTGTAGATACCGGGATCATATCACCACTATTGACTATTTCAATTCATTCACATCTGCTCATATCAATCAAAGTTTCCTATCAAGCAATCCCAGCAGCAATCAAGTTGGCACCCACTATATAAGATGCACTATTTCCTAATCTTGTCCCAAACCCAACTCGGCACTTTTAGACCTGGCCCTCCCTTCTCCGACAATATATGCAACCTTAAAGAAAAGAGACCACTCTCAGAACGACCCTTCGGAAAGCCCCACAACAAGCTATCCCAGAAGAAATTGTATAACTTGGCCAAAGTATTCACTTCCAGTTCCCTTTGCAATAAGATCACAGTAGATACTGTTTAGAAGGCTCACTCTCTCGTCTACAAAAAAGAGATGTGTGCTTACTTCTTGGAGATTGACTCCTGCCGGTAAGTGCACACCCTCAGTAGTATCTCTATAGACTTTATAGAGTATTTCCAATTGATAAATGATTTGTTCTTTAAGAACATCTTTGGATATATCAGTTACTTGTGTTTCAACATTAATAGCATTTATGTGATGGATCATCCGGCCAGCCCTAACGGCGACAAGAATAGCTATCGACAATGACAAACCCAATGAGACAATATACTCAAATAGAATCGTTTCCATAAAAATCTGCCATCATTTTTTTAGTCATACTTGTCCCTTAGCGGACTCACTCTCGTCTTGCTTCATCTAAGGAGTGATAAGTGCCAGGAGTCTGCCTCTAGCATCAATACATGTCCTAGTTACGAACAAAGAAGCGGTGCTGTCTCCTTAGCGTTAGCGGCCTTATGCCTATTTCAGTATACGCCCGTGTCAATATGTCTAGACTTACCTATACCCATGCTTCCTTCTTCTTTGACTAGCTTGCTTCCCCTATCAAATAGAACGGGAATGACTGCGTGCTTGGCCATCGTTAGTAAGCCCGCGTAGGGTAGGACCATCATCGAGCAAATGTTCCTTCAAAGGCGCGGAGCGTGCTATGGCAGATTTTCATCCCGCAAGAGGATGCGCCTAACTAAAACGCCAAAAGGCAGTGCAGCCCAATCCGTTGCTTTGCTTGTTGGGTCCACTTTTTGAAAGTTTCTTTGTTCGTAACATTAGTAGTTACTCACTGCATTAGTAGTTACTCACTGGGTGGGTGCACCAACGGCTTTCAAGGAATTTGAGTTGCTCAATACGGACGGAAAGATTCTTTCATGAAATAAAAGAACGGCAGGTTGATGAGGGAAAGGAAACCAGATCTTTTTTCTATGGTATGGCCTGGGTGGCCTAAGCGAAATCCCGAGATATGAAGGAGCCGATCAATCTACCCGCCCGAGGTAAGCTTGCTCCTCACTTGAGTTGAAGTTGCCTCCGCTCCCTGCCGTCATACGGATTGATTTACTTTATCTTGACATACGCTACGCATATATTTGCTAGAGATATCAATCGAAATAAATAGGAGCTTTCTGAAAATAGAAATCGATATATCCATGGTATTGAATGGACAAGAATTGAATGGGATTGTGGCACCCAGTGATACACTACGCCATGTTACGAACAAAGAAATGATCAAGAATTTCATTATGGCATGGCGCTATAGGCCATCGATTCGGTTATAGGAGTAGACGCGGGCAATGGCAAAGAGGAACATTTGGATGGACGACCTCCAAGACACGAGTCACTACTTTAGAACTACGTTATTCCCTGGCGTCAGGTACACATCCGGGGTTGAAGAAGGGAAACATATCAAATAAATGTGATCTAGATCCCTTTAACAGATTAGCAGCATCTTCGCATTCCGAGCCGAGACTATTATGATTACCTACCGAATTGGAGGAATCAAAGATCCTTACTTGAGGAACTTAACTGGCACTCTACTGATTGGACTTTACCGACTTCAGAAACCAGACAAGATTCTATACCGAGCTGACCTATCAACCAGACGGACTTGAACAACTGACCTGTCTGCTATTGTTATTGCCGGGCCTCCAGACCATACCAATTCACCGAGTTAGAAACCAGACCAGAGCTATTAACCGACTTAGTGTGCTTTCCTGACTGACAAACCGGATAGACCAATCCAACGAACTGACTTTGCTAGCTTATCGAGCCAAGGAGACAAGACGGATCCATATAAGGATACCAGCAACCCAAAGAGAAGAACCCCAGTTTATTAGAGAGATCCGTTCTATTTCACTAGTTGGGTTTCTGTCTCGGCCTGGCATCTTTGGACAAGAATAAGAAGTATAAGTAGCAGCTTCCTATTCCTTAGTACTTTCCTGTAGTGTAGTTTCTCAAACCAGTGCTTTTCCTGGAATGGATAGAATTCCTCAACTCTAGGAAAACCTGGTATGACAAATTCCGTATAATATGCAAAATTCCGTTTCCGTATAAAATAAATAAGTAGACTAGCTCTGGACCGGAGATCGAAACCCTGGAAACAAAAGACAGGACAGGTATGAATCACTAAACCTGAGAGCTTCCTTCTCTTCTCCCAAAGCCAACTCTGGATTTTCCTCCTTCCGGCAAAGTCAGAGTGATGCTATCTCTCCTCTCCCCGGCCCTCCGGGATGAAGAATGTCCAACATCCTCTTCTTGGATACCAGATTCCATCCTTATCCACCTGGCTAGAAGCTGGCTAGAAGATCGAATTTCTTGGAATGAGTATCTTTGAGGTGTTTACGTAACTCATCCAGTCCAGAAATAGCTTGACCTGTCCAATTTCGAACGAATCAAGATATCCTATCATTCCGGTATCTATAGTAGCTATCTGTTCTTCCACTGGGAGAAGGTTTGATTGGGATTGTTTAAGCAATTCCCGTCATAAAAACAATGGATTCTGGCTAGTTTTATCGAGAGCAGAGGCGAATAATAGGCTTGTCACTCTGCGAATTGAGCTAGTTCCTATTTGGATTTGCCAGCTACTTGTTTCATTGCGGCACATTTGAGCCGCTGATCCTACTCTGGAAAGTGAAATACCCACATGAATAGCAGGTCGAATTCCGGCATGGAATAGATCCGCAGATAAGAAGATTTGTCCATCTTGGAGATTACATTAGTAGGAATATAGGCGGAAACCACTCCAAGTTGGGCATACTCTCTTCGCCTAAAATAGAATTGCATTGAGTGGATCTTTCTAAAAGGCGTGAATGCCAATCAAATCAACCCTATCCTTATGGAGAATAGAGATCCACCCACCCACCTTCTATATTCTCCCATCCCTGAGGGAAGATCACGCACGGCCGAGAAAGAAGTGTCTCATATTCAGGAGCTCGCCTAAGTCCTAACGTTAGTGGAAAGAGTAAGATAAGAAAGCTTAAGCGTGGTAGCCCACAGACCAAATATGAGAAGTTATGTTTTGAAAGCTTCTTATTGAGTCTAGTACTATCCTTTGGAAATTCTTGGTCCTCAGATCTGATACCATAACCAGCATCTACATGCTCATGCTGCAAACTATCACATAGGTCCTATTTCAGGTTCATTTACTTTCTCAAATAAGTAACTTTGTCTAATGTTCCCCGAACGAGTAGTTAAAACAACCACCCCCTGATCCGAAAGGAATGGGTGTTCCTGAGGCTTATTCAAAGGGCTTTCTAGTGAGTTAATGGGGAATGAGGGTATCACCCATAACCAGTTTGAAGACGCAAAAATTATGTTCTTGTCAAGGAGGGGGATTAGCTACACAACCAAGGAAGGCCTTTTTAGATTATTAATATTCTGACTGCTTTTCACTCTTGTCTAGATCTTGCTTTTGCTTAGAGGGCAGGCCGCAGGACAAAGCAAGAGCTTGAATGCGAGGGGCGCTGCGAATGTTTGCTTTGAAGGAGCCTGTGAGCCAGCGATAATTAGACCCGTTAGTTAGTAGGGACAACTTGAAGTAGGGACAACTTGAATACTCCGCCTGTGTCTAATCATCCACTCGACCAGCCAATGAAACGAATTGAGATGAAAGTGATCGAAAGTTATCTCCCGTAGAAGGAGCT
Source organism: Triticum aestivum (assembly GCF_018294505.1). NCBI lineage: Eukaryota > Viridiplantae > Streptophyta > Magnoliopsida > Poales > Poaceae > Triticum > Triticum aestivum. The sequence continues at coordinate 572,585,828 of NC_057797.1, forward strand.
ATGTTTGCGAAGGATCGAAGAGAGTGTTGAGGGCGCTAGCAACAGCGTGTTTGTTTCAACACAAGAAGTGTCGATCCAAGCTTTAAGAACTCAATCGTCCGTCCGACCGAATCACTCGTTTATGGCTCTGATTCCAAGTCAGGGTTTAAAACAGCGGTGACCCAGCTAGTTGAAAAGTTTTTACTTGGAACACCAGACATGAGAGCCAGCTACAGAGACAGCTAATGATATCAAAGTTGACGAAACAAGAGAGTTTCATTCAATTCTTTTCAGAGTGTACGCCTATGATCAATAGTTCCTTATGTAAAGGATCTTTCCCTTCTCATATTCTATTCGAGAGTTCTCAGTATTTAGCAAAGCTGTTCCTATCTAACGGAGGGCTATTGGATCAAATGAAAAAACATTGTTGAGAAATAGTAGCCACCCGAAGTAGAGGGAGTCCAACCTTGCCCAGTCGATGCTCAAGTGGCCCAAAGAAGCAATCTGAAAAGGGAAGAGCTTGTTCTGAAGGAACCGCACTCAAAGGGAATGTTTACTTTATCAAATCATTCTTACTCCTTGGTTACCCCTGATGAAACGAGCCTATTCATTTGACCATTCACTAGTTTGTAAACTGCGCCTACTTCATGCACAGAACTCCGCTCTACTGGAGGCTTGGCATGCTCGAAAAGAAAAAAACGGAGTCAATCTTTTCAAATTCCTTGCGAACAATACCGAAGACTTGCGGCGTGTAGTTGCTTGCGTGAGATTTCTCAAGATTGTAGAAAGGGGTTTTTAAAACAGGTTCCTTCCGTCTGAGAGGCTTTGCAATCCAACTCAGTCTCCTTTGTGTGCGCGCACACGCAAGCCAAGTTTCACTTTTAATACCCCTGCCTTCCCGACCACGGATAGGCTGCGGGGCTTTGCACTTCGGCCCCATTGTGTGAATACCACATCAAGGTGACAGGATTCGAACCTATGGCCCTCTGTACCCAAAACAGATGCGCTGACCAGACTCCACTACACCTCGTCCCCCCCCTCAGAACATATGGATCTACCCGATCGATAAAGAAAAGAACCACAGCGCTGTCGCCCACCCCGCTTTGGGCACGGGGAGGCGAGAACCACCGCTTTTAGGAAAGAAGCCTACAATTTGATTCTCGTCTCGTTTCACTTGCATTTTATTTCGTTCAGTCTCGTTCTGAGAGTGGAATCGAACCACTCACTCCGTTTGGATTTCGAGTCCAAAGGGCCCAGCCAGCGAAAGAGGATTTACAGTCCCACGCAGCCTACCAGAACCTTTTTCTTGCTTGATTTTTATACGATTTTTTGAGCAACTAGCGCGAAAGCCGTTGCGCGTTAGCGCATCCGTTTTCTTGCTTGATTTTTATACGATTTTCTGAAGTGATCTGTCCAACTAAGTAGAAAAGGACACTAGAGTGTGGCTACATGTGGTATAGGGCTGCTCGTCCCGCCTGGTGTTTAGAAATGACATCCAATCTTTCGGTACCTATCATATATTCTAGGTGGATAAACTTATTTTTGATCAGCATCAATGGGAGATCTGATGTTTTAGAATGACCTTCCCCCGATCAGAGAAGGGGCTTGGTCTGGAACGGATTGAGACGGAAAGCGGTAATCAATCGCCGCGTGGTGGAACGCTTGTTGGAGAAGGGTAAGCGCCTCCATGTCGTAGGGGTGGGTAGGCCAATAGAATACTAGGGAACTTAGCCTAGCCACTCAGTTCTGCCCCGAGCCAAGTCTATTTAGTGTCAGCGAACACATACCACTATCTATATATAGGTTTTTCTTTTTCGTAGAGGTTGTCGCTTAGGTCCTTGGACCCTTCCTTCATGAAGCTTGAGGAAGCACTCACTTTCTATCCACGGCATTCTTGGTTCTGCACTTAGTCTTGAACCTGTGTTGGTTTGGGACGTCAATCTCATTCGTCAGCGGTGTGTGCCGCGTACTATGATTGCTTTCTTCTTGCTGTCAAATCCCAGTCTATCTTTCACTGAGCTTCCTTCGCTTGGAATTCAAAGTCCAAAAAAAAGAAAGAAAGCGTACTGTGAGGTATGAATGATCAAATGTCTACAGGTGTCATTGAATATCATGGGGTACGAACTTCTAAGGTCATGGCGTAGGGTATTGGATAGGCTGGTCCGCTGGTCGAAGTCATTGCAGGGTGTGCTACGGACAGCTATTGTTCCTGGGCATTTCCTTTCTCTCGTCATCACGCCAACATGCACAAGGCTTGCCTTCACAGGGCCCCACCTTGACTTGCCATCATGGCTACACTCTTTTCATCAAAGCAACTCTTCTTAAGAAGACCCCTTGGTCCCCACAACGAAGTTCCTCCATAGAGAACCCAACTGCACAGCACCATCGCAAAGGTTTCTTCGTAACTCGATTAGTCTCACTCAAGAGAACTCATCTACACGGAAGGTCTTTTAAGTGCCAGTTGTACCCGCATAGAAGTTCTGCGCCCTCAACTACACCAGGATGCCCCCTGCAGTAGCATCACAACTTTTCTCACCATGGACAGCTCGCCAGTCTTCTTGCATCAGCCACACCTAATTACAAATGACCTTGGCCTCTCCATGCTCGTCATTTACATTTAAACTGCACACCCCCTTGTTGAGGTCTTACTCCAAAGGTACAGCCTCTAGCACATGACCATTCCTCACTCAAGTCATCGACACCCTCGTCGATGTACGTGTTGAAAGAAGAAATTCCACTATCTCTCAAACGAAATGAGGTTTTTGAACTCCTATATAACAGAGTTTCATTGATGCCAAAGGGGGTTTTCCTCAAACGATTGGAACCAGAATAAAATAAAAAAAAGAATGAAAGAGTCAATCTATGTTAGTCAAGGCGCTCGCTCTGCCACAAAGGGAGGCACTGGCAAAATCTAAATAGAAAAGAGATGTTTCCAATTAAACCATAGATGTCCACTTCATACTTATAGTATTCTATTTCAGCTTGCTTGGGTTCATTCAAGGCATCTTCATATCTATTAAAGAAATCAATCAGCTCCTAATTAGGTCCCCCAAGGCGAGCGAAGTGACGTTTTTATTTCTCTTCCTCCAGTCAGAAAAAAAAAGATTTCTAGGACCGGATGCATAACAAGAAAAGACAGAATAGTAGTGGTGCCTGCGTGCAAACAATCTTAGAACTGAGCTCTTGTAAAGGTGGGCGTTCCTACGCTCAAAGCCCATATCTCAGATGCATGCCCATTGGAATAGCCCATCACCAGGATGAAATTATCCATTTAGCGCAGTTCCCCTTTCCTCTCTTCTTATATAAACTTCACATCCTAAACACCAAAAGGAAGGGAGAAGCAAACTCGACCTGGTGGTTTTTTATCATTTCGTTGACCTTCGAACCGCTCTTGCCCTCCCCTTTCACTTTCTTTCCTAAATGTGTGACTGATACCAATCCCTATGTTGTACACTCTTCCACTAACTAGAGAGAACCATGCCTGAAGTAGAAAGAACCAATTACAAGTGTTCATAGTGGTCTAAGAAAATCAACCCTGACCGTGAAGGTTCCTAGTGTTGATACCAGTTGTTGGAGATAATGGAAGGAAGCAACAAAACAGAGAGAGGATCCAGTGTAATCTTAACTACATCTCAGCTCTTATACAAAAGCTTATGTTACAATACATGGTACCAGTCCAATTTATAGAAAATAGCAAACCGACACAAAGTCATTATCGACTCAAGTAACAACTATTTCTATTTTGTTCACAGCTCATTCCTAGCTAAGACATAACGGCGGGTAGGCAAACAACTTGATTCGGGTCAATACAATACTCTTCTTCGAACTTGCAAGCTTGGGACACAAGCGTAAACTGAAAAAGAAGTAAGACAAGGTACACTGCTAAACATAAGTATGAAGAGGTGGAAGGCTGGCTGTGCTTGTGCTCACCTACAGGTCTATCCCAACATACAGTATCGAAAAAGAATGTCTCTTATTTTTGATTTGTCTGAATCAGCGTATATTAACTAATACTACTTTATCCAGTCAATAATGAATTGAAAGGTCGTCTTTAATTCAAAAGTGCATAAGCAAGCAAGGAACGGAAGGCATGCTAACTACACTACTAGAGTCAAGAAAAAAAACGACACTACAAACCAAACTACTTGAGTAAGAATCAAAGCTTATTGAAGATGCTAGAAAATCTATGAACAAGTACTAGGTTAGTAATTCAATTGTGATATCTTCTGCAGCGTTTTCTCTCTGTTGCTATTCTCAGCACTTTGGAAAGTATCTATGCAAAGGAATTAGTATTAAGAATAGCTTGGTTTGGTGCAAATGTAATATAAAAAAGGCATTCCCCTATATGCTGTTAGATGTACTGCAAAAAGGTCAAGTTAAAGAAATATTAGGAAAATTGTTTCGGCTGTCTGTGCTATCATTTTCTGGAAGCTTTTAAGCCTGTTGTCCAGATGCTGCTGCCTAAAAGTAGTTCTTTTAAATTGTTTTCTTGTGGTCTTGTTCTCTGTATTGTTTTTGGAAACAAAGTACTCTGTATTGTTCATGTGATGAACTTCATAGTTGGAGGTAGCACAGCAGCAGCAGCTACTCTCACCAGGTGCCTTTCGCCAAGGATACCGTCAACCGATTAAACCTTTGCTAATGGTGGAATTGCCAAACCTTTGCCCATGCCGAAAAAGAAGCCAAGTCCGATTCAATAATTACCTTTCTTTTGTCTCTATCTTTGGACTGAATCAGAATCAGAAGAAAAGCAAGGCTATCCTTCGTTGCACACCTAATGGAAAGCACTGGCTAGATTTCCGATGAAGGAAGCCGTCTACTAACCGAAATACTATAGCAGAGGACAAAACTAGGGACTTCGACAACGAGGATAGTTTGCCAGGTAGGGATACCGTTGTTCGAATTGAAAAAAGATACCTTTCCCTAGAGAGATAGGATTCGAAAACAAACCATTCATGGAACTCATGCAGGAGCATGCGGTGGTCACATTAATGGACATGCGCTAGCTAAGAGAACTTCTTAAGTTAGGGTACTATTCTATTGGCTGGCTTACTATGGGGAAGGGGAGAAGGCAAGCCGCGTATGGATTGATCCCTAATTCAGTTCTTTTTTCGTGGTTTTCTTTCCATCTCACAACTTCCATTTCTTGAGCCGACCTTGCCCGCAGGAGGTATGATTCCGATCTTTGAATCGAATTGGATTTTTTGTCTTAAAGTGAGGGCGATGAGTGGGGAAGGAAGCTGACGATTTTATTAGTGTGTAAGGTGGCCCCGAGAACTGAACCAAAGCCGGCCGTTTCGAGACCAGGGAGCTTTAACAGTTTCTACTTAAACTATGTGTTCAGCTATGTGTTCAGATTATGCTATTTTATTAGTAGCTTTCGGTCTCGATTCGCCCTTACCTCGGAGGGATCAACTACTTCGCTTAGGCAAAAGATTGAAAAAGTCTGTATCTGTCTACATGTGCCTCCGTCTATGTTACCCCTTCCCCAAAAAGGAGATTATACGTTTAGTAAAAAAACGAGAATAAAAAATCAAAAAGAAAGAAGAGAAAGAACTGGGAGTTGGCGCCTACATAACAGGTAGCTTGCTTACCAAGCCGTCCTGGCAAGCTCCTATAGTTCTCTTATTACTCTTGACTTGACTTATTAATAAGAAAACTACTCACTAACAAAATGAAAGACGACCTAGAATCTACCCAAGAAGATAGAGAGTCCCACATACGAGAAAAGGTCACAAATGGAGTTGAACCAAGTAACATTGCAAAGGCATAATGATAGTAGGGTCGGGATATCCCCGCCCTCCAAACCGGACGTGAGGGTCTCCCCTCATCCGGCTCTCCGCAGGGGAATCTCCACTCACTGCTTCCCCTAATATCCTCCCTTTACCACATCACGGGGGTTTACAGGAGATCCCGGAGACTCGCTCGGAAAGGCTGCTATACCAAACATTATTACTTAACTACAAAGAAAGAAAAGACTATAGTAGTCACTAGACTGACTATAGTAGTCCGTCCGGCTGCTCTTGCTTAAATCATTACTCTTCATTCTCCCGTGCTCTAGCAATTGCGCTCCCTATACCACTACCATTTAGTTAGGTAGGGACAATCAATCCATGGTTACGGGAATAACGGAATGCATGGGGATAAAAAATAGAAAAATGCAGATTTTCTATGAAATCCTTTCTTTCCATAGATGTATCTGGTCTGAGACGGTACAGTACTCTATGAGAGGAATGCAATGGGATGGATGGTAGAGGGCTGCCTGTGCCCAAAAGCGATGATTCATTTGTCCCCTTGTCTATAGGGACCTTGTGGCATACAACCGCCACGACTCCTGCTTTATAGCCGCCCTTTTCTCTCTTTCTTTTGACTGCCTCGTGGACGGACGAAAGAAGGGAAGTTACAGAAGGGGGCAGTGAAGGCTCGCCAAGTAGACAGCAAGCCCCCACCCCGTCAGTCCTATGTTGCCGTAGCGTGCCCTACTTCAATAAGGTATTACCTCGCCGATTTTAAAGGGGATGGGATTGGATTCATTCACTTGCATTCCTGCTAGCACTACAAAAAGCTCCGGTCTTAACGCCCCTACGGAAGCTGTGCAGCCTTTCCTCGGGTTCGTAGAGTCGGGTTTCCCGTTTACCCACAATGGAGGAGCCGCCCCCACCAACCAAAGCAGGTAGGCGGCCACGGTTCATAACGCACTCTTCGCACAATAGATCCACTTTGAAGTTGACTTATTCGCTCGGCCAATCGTCGGAAATTGTACGAGATACCATAAGGGCCCAATATCTCAATAGCACCCTTGTCTAAAGCTTCGAATGAGACTGAATATCCGAAATGCAGGAACGATCTGACTAGAAAGTCATTCAAAACTTGATCGAAGAACCAGCGTTTATTGAAGAAGCTATAGAGTCGATTACAAAAAGTACTAGTTTGAAAGGCTCGTTGGAATTGATCCGCTACGAGATTTACATTATACGCTAGAGAAGCACCTGAAGTACTAAACAGAATAGGTATTAGTTTTGTAATGGTTGGGGCAGCAAACTCGGATTCGGCAAGAATCTCATTTTTTGGTAGTACGAAGGGGGAATTGGCCAAAAAATTGGATAGGGGTAAAGATGCAGCCGGGTGTCGGCGGCTTATTCAAGTGCCCCCCGAACCGCGTGAAATGGTCGCCTATTACACAGCTCACAAACTCTGCCTGGGGTGGGGCTAACTATTATTCGTAGGCGGTATGTACGGCGCACGCAGGGCCTCGGTTTGCTGCGTGGACTGTCTATGCATTTCCTATAGAGTGTAATGGAACCCAGCTCAGCTCCGCCGGGCCAAAAGAAAAGAACAGAACAGCCGGAGGCGAAGAGTAGAGTATAGCCAAGGGGCTTTCGTCGTCCGTAAAGGACCTAACGGAAGACCGTGCTCCAAAGTGTGCACTTCGAGTTTTGTTTTAAGAACACTTGGCCTTACCCCTTCATTTTGAGCCATGTCTAGGTAGAATCGGCAAGATTGAACCGAGGCCCGCCCGGGCACCGCCGGGGGACAACCAGACCAACCAGTAGGCTTTCTTTCCGATGTTTCCTCCCGGGGCCCTTAAATCATTGAATTCATAGGCATAGGGGCGTCCCAGGCAGTGGTTCATTCAATGAGAAAGAAAGACAGGAGGGCAGGATTCGTCGTGTCGGGCTAATTCATTCTGGGAAAAAAGGGGGAAGGGAGTCACCTGAGCTATGCGAAGGGAAGGAAGTCGTGGGCTGAGCCGGAGGTCACTTTTCCCGATCCATCCCGAAGGGTTTTTTCCCTCTCTCGCCCCATCATCGTACCCAGTCCTGCTATCGGCTCGGCCCTATCTATTCATCTCTTTTTTTTACATGGAGATTTTTTGGATCTCTCTTGTTCATAGATCTTGAAAGCGGATCAATAGAAATTTCTCAAAGGATCTATCTATAGAAAGATCTAGATCTCTATCATCATCTATCTCTATATCTAGATATGGAAGAACCCTCAAAGCCTGTCCCTGACGACGATGCCCCCTGGGCGAAAGGAAAGGGGCCACCATTCTCTTTCTTTCCTCAATCGTTCCGATCATTTCTCTCATTCCCTTTTGTTTGTTTTTTCGGGTTGGTTCGTTTCCTCCTCCTATCTACGCAATTCTCTGTCTTCGTTCGTGATCATCTTAAGCGAAAGGATAGGTATAAATTTTGTGGAGGGGCGGCTGTGAAAGGGCGATTCCCCCTTTTCCATTGAAGTAGGGAAGGGGGTGATTGATCTTTTTTTGAATCAGGCCTTACTGACCAAGTGGTGGTATAAGCTTCATTGCGGATGAAAAGAAGTCCTTGTGAGAGGAGCTACAAAAGGAAGTTCAAGCTCAAGAAATCCTCTCAATAGGGATTGGGCAAGCAAGCTGTTTGTTTATTTGATCTTACCCGGTTGTGAGACGGGACGTGAAGTCAACCAAGTACATGTGTGTTCATAGTGTCCCCGGCACCTTCCTCCTAGCTGAGTATGGATGCTGAAGTTAGCTGGAGTGTGGGGCGAGTGCGTGGTAGATGGAACTCCTATTTACCGCATTTCTTCTTGCACTTCCAACTTGAAGAGGAAGAAGCATCTCTCTTTGCATCTTCAATAGATAGGAAAAAGGATCTTGACCTGAAGCCTTCGACCAAAGAAAGGGAGACTTGGTGAAGTCGGAGGTGGTTTTCCTTCCCTAGATTCATGGAAGGACTTTTTGAAGTTTGAGTGAGGAAGGAAAGCGGGAAAGGTCCGATACAAAGGAAAGGGTTGCGAGGCTTAACGATTTAGAATATAGATGTTGAGGTGGCACCTGTTCCCCCGGGGCAGGGGTATATGCCCGTAGCTTTCTTCTGTCACTTCTTTCAGATCAATGAAGTGGAAAAGTAATAGAGTAAGGGACCCTTGTTTACAAAGAAAGTTGTCACTCCAAGAACTCGAAGTCAAGCATCTTCGGGAATATCCAGATTAGTCTTCAACTAGAGAAAGGATAGGAATCTCCTTTGCTGAGTTTTGTTCTCCAGCGGATGTAGCGGTAAAAGATTCTATTCTTTCCGCGGTCTAGTTACGTCTTTCCTCTCCCTATCTAAAGAGCTCTATTAACATAGACCCTCTCCTGACTCTCTATCATTTTAAGAAAGCAGCAAATCCTTCTCTCTATTCTACTATCCGATCTCGTCTGTTGAAAATCGATCTGAAATATGGTCATATCTTCGTTATCCCAATAGTAAACCTTCTTACTTCTCTTCGCATCTCGAAAGACGCAAAAGATCTGTTATTAGCTTATTTATAAGTTGTCGAAGGTCCTTAAAAGCCTTGATTTGTGGCTTACGGCTTACTTGCCTTTTTCCTTAAAGCATATATAGACAGACATAGACTGAGGGCATTCTGGGCATCCATGCTCCTGGCAATGGCAAGATCCGAGATGTCAGTTGCTTGTCTTCAAGCCTCAACCTTATTCTGACTCCTACTAGGGCAATCAGGTTTAAGTTAAGCCCGAACAGCTTAGTTTTCCACTTCTCTTCCGACACAAGCTTCTTTGCCAAGCCTTCCCCATCAACTGGAAATCCAGTAAGAAAGGCAAGGGGCGCAACGGCAAGGCAATCTCAAATCATAATGGGAGTTTTATTTAGGTTTATTTAGATAGATTCGCCTTTGGGGTTGTTACAGAATCGGTTCTTCAAGAAGGAGCTCTTAGTACGGTGGATGCATCGAATGCAAGCTGTAAGGAAGAATAATTCTCTTAGCAGACAAGAATGAAATTCAATTAGTCCCACACTTCCCGCAGGAATCGAAGAGTACGCAAGCACATTCATTTAATGGGAAAGCTTTCCTTGGCTAGGCCCCAATGAAGAAAGATGCCAATTCCCAAAAGCAGTAACAATAGCAATAGCAGTAGGAGTAGCATTAGGAATTAAGACCGTCAAGCCTCATTCATCAAAGTAGCAGTCCTTAGGGGCTGAAAAAGAGCCCAGATTCCCCGCAACAAGCTTGGAAAGGAAGAAGACACGAAGGGAGGAGTTCCGCTTAGCCTTTGCTCCTCTTTGATAGAAGTAGCTCTTTTGTTTGCCAGAATGGCTTGTTAGCAAGAAAATGCCTTCTTAGGAAGTGAAGAAGAATACGCCTGCTTGAGAATGCCCTCTTGTTGTTCTCGAAAGATGGAGGGGGGAAGATTTCACTAAGGAAAGGAACTGAACTAATGGACGAGGAGGAAGAGAATATAGAAAAATTGCCGACATTCAAGCATACTATAGATGTTCCAGAACTGCTAAAGGGAAGTTCTAGTAGAAAGGACAACTAAGCGAAAGGCCTTCTTAGAAAGGCAGAGTGGCAGGTAATGCCCTATTTCCTAACAGTGAAATCTAAGATCAGACAAGAAAGAAGCTAAAGGCTAGGCAAAGAAGACGAGGGAGAAATCGTAGGTGAAAACGTTGGGTTACCAACTCGGGTGGGTTCTCACACCAAATTTCCTTTGTTTCGGGCAAGCCCAATTACAAACAAAAGAGAAGGTCGGTCCCGTACTCAAACCAAATCAGAAGGGCGGTACTCACTCGGATGGAAGAATCCGAGGTCGGTCCCATACCCGAACAAAGGCTAGACCGAAGGTCCCGTCCCACGGGTTAGGTGCTTAGCTGAAGGTGGAAGGCGAAGCCAAGGCAAGAGCAAGGGTTGAAAGACAATATAGAAGAATTCCATCTCCCCTATTTGTTCCATTCTCAATGGTTGGTCAAGTTGAGATGAACTACGGGAATCTATATATGGACTTCAAGGTCAATCAACCCATGCAAGGAAACTCGACGGAATTTGTTTTTTGATGGATTCAAGCAAAGAATGAGAAGTATGGCTTGGCTAGGGAAGCAGTAGTAGTGGCAGAGGTCGAGCTTTGAGATGAGAAGAGGGCTGAGTCGTCTAGCTTTTATTCCAAAATCACGTATCACCGATCAGCCTATTCGAGAGGAGCTGCTTGCCTTGCCCACTTCAATAAGGAAGACTCCATCCATCTAACCCATATCCATTGGAACCAGAAGCGAGTGGTAAAGTCACCCTTTGGCTAAAAAAACGATTTGTATGCGTGGCGCAACACACACCTCTGCAAAAGAAGAGAAAGAACGGAAAGAAGCAGGCCCACAAGACGACAAGTGGATTGAATATCCTTTGCTTTCGTCACCGGTGCTATTGAATACGCATTTAGAAGAAAGAGCTCCGGGACTGAATTGCTTTGAGTGGGGCTTGCCCATTAATTAGATCACCTGAGTAAGCCAAGAAAGACAAAAGCGATGGATGTATGTGACAAAGAGAACTTATGAACATGAAAGCCAGCATGTTCCCTAAATATTTTAGGAAGCGAAGAAGACAGAAAAAAGTTCGGTAATCTTCTCCATTTGGTAGGCATTTACCCAAGGCACTGATATTATGAGTCTCTCGATTATACGTGAAATAGGGAGTTCAAGGTCTTATTCGTCTTTCTTGGCCTATGTGAATATGAGCCAATTCCGGAAAGTGAATAATTCACTATTGAAAGTGCAAGTCGACGTTCCTGATATGAAAGTGAAAGTGGAGTGAAATCTGGATATGAAGGTTCAAGTCCAGTTCCAATCTGGATATCAAAGTGTTGTTCAATCATCGAAAGTGATCTCTCTTTTGTTGTTCTCTTTTAGTCCGCTTTTCTTTTTTCTTTCTTTAGAGTCGGGTTCTTAAGACAGGACTGGAAATCGGGTTTTCTTAATATCTCTCTTCCGGAGAAGTAAGTTTGTTCGAGATCGAAAGAGTGCCCTCGAGAGACTAGACTGATAGTAAAAGTAGTGCGCCTTCAGTTGAGGAGAACTGTTCACAAGCAGTGGTTATGAGCTCTTTCTTGTGGAGGTTCAGAATAGGTAATTCCTTCACTTCAGTTGCACTAGTGGATTGAATAACCTTTTCTTTAGTTCTAACAAAGTGCATGTGTTGTTGGTTAATAAAAACACGAGTTTCGATAGGCTGGAGGAAAGATACTATAAGTAGGACAAAGAAAGACCCTATAAGAGACCGGAACTCAATACGATTCAACCAATCCAAATTGCTTTGCTAAAGATACCCGTTCCGCTGTTCCTTTACCGGCAACAACTATTGAATAACAACCTTCGCTTTGCTTTCGCATCGGATCTCGGCATTAGCAAATATAAAAATAGAGTAGATCCCAGGGCGTACCTAATGGTTTCATTGATTTGAATGGATTGATCCGTTGTACCGTTGTAGGAATCCTCATCCGATGTACGAATCCTGTGGAGGAAGTGGGGAAACAAATCCAATTATTTGATTTTGATAGGAGCAGTGCCGGTATTGAGGGTTTCTCTATCTCTTCACTCATGAAGTTAATACAAGTGAGGATTGATTTCAGTTATTCATATAAGAAATAAGAGGAATAAATAATCTCGGGGAAGACAGGCTTTCTCGCTCTCGGCACATCTTCGCTAGGGATTCTTCTCTACCTTCTTGCATTGAGATGCCATCAACTCTTTCCTCGGTAATCAGGTCAATACGATACTCTTGGAAAAGCAAGCTATAGCAGATCCTTGAGTATAGAGAAAAAGGAATGGAGTTTCATTAGCTCTCTGCGCACATCCAGTATAATACCTTTGCGAGCCCCTACGGAAAGGGGTGCCGTGTTCTCTTTACAATGGGGGTGATCCTGGTTTCCAAAAGCTGCTGGTTGGTTGTATCTTTTTCTATTGGCAATCCCCAATCCGTTGCTTGTTCGTTACGAACAAAAGAAGCCGATACCAGTTCTGGTGTTTATCCAGCGGAGGCTCGTATCTCTTCCATGTGAGACCAGCGACCTCAGATCATCCCGGACTTATGTGCTGGAATAGCTTCGTTATGAGTTGAAGCAGCCTCAGCTACTATTCCTACTAAGGAGGAGTCGCCTTTTTCAATTCCCTCCCTTTTGCAATCCCATGTTGATGTAAGGAAGCTGCTTTAGAGTATTGGCAAAAAAAACATTACATGCAGGTCCAGATCTCCTCGCGTTCGTTGGTGGTTGACTACCGGGAAAGGGCAGAATAGCAACAGTGAGGAAGCATACCACCCAAAGCAAGACGTGAAAACCTTCTTCGTATCCAAAAGCCCCTTTTAGTCTGTCTGGCCTTAGTATTTATGATACATAATTGCATCTTCTCCCCCTTTCTCGTATCTCCACGGAAGTAAGTACTGGTATGATCAGAACTAGTATTTAGATATATGTGACCCTCTAGCGGTTTGACTCCGTTGATGGTATACGGAACTTCCTTCCTGCGAAAGGTCGAGTTCGTCAATCAAGCTTGTAGAAAAAGCGAGTACCGGTATTTGATGGTGATGGTGAGGATGACTAACCTCGCTCTTGCAACCATGAATATTTTCTAGATACTACGGGCATATACCTTCTTCCGAAGGGTCCCCATCCTATCTTTTTCGCCTTCCGCTCTGGAATCGACTATTGGTGGGTTGTAACATGAACCTATGGATCTCAATGAACAGCTTCGATACCACAAAAGGATGGGCAAGAAAGACAGCAGGTGTTGAGCCAAAGCCCTAGTTCATACACAATCATAATGTTGGTCAACCATCCGAACCGGGATTCCTGTTATTCATACGAAGGAACAAGAAAATAAGAAGTATGGGATAAATGGTTTTTGAGTTGGGCATGATGAAAGCGGGTACAATGGCATTACTTGGAAGCTATTATGTCCTGTCTTGGCTTTAGCAATAAGCTTGTGCGACTGATGACTCCCTCCATCCCTGGCATCGCCAAGACTAATGGATAAGGTTTTGTCGCATCTTAATCGAACCGCATGCGGAGCTCAGCTCCTAAGAAAATAATAAGAAATATCTAGTTTTGTTTCATAAGTGGCGAGCCAAGGAATAAGAATACCGCCCCCTGATCTGTATTTCAAAAGAGGATTCAGCGCTGCAAGAAATAGAATTATGCATAGATTGACTTGTAAAGAAAGACGAACCGAACAGTGCTAAGCAAAACTCTCTTATTTCTATGCTCGATTCAATCTCTACTCATCTGCTTTTAGTTCTACTTTCTGTATACGAAGTCCGAGCTTTTCGAGCTGCTCAGTTCTCGCTATGTCATTTCTTGGTTTTTAGTGCATTCACTCAATTCTCTGTGAAGTCCATGGACATGTTGTGGTTCATTGCAGAGAACAGCCATCACATGGATCAAGCTATAAGGAATCACCCGCGAGCGAGGGCAAGTCTCAATTACGGTAGGAATGGAATACACCAATCATAACTCTGGTCTGGTCCCTAGTTCCCTAAGTAGTTAGTGAAACTTCCAGCTGGACTGACTGGATTTAGAGCTTAATGCTCCTATCTTTGAACTAGAATCTTAGCGCTTATTTCATGAAGATAGCTACTTTAATTGATACAAGAATGACTACTTTGGACCAATAGGATCTACTCCTACTTGAATGCCAATCCAATCTCTTTCCCAATAAGAATTCCTAATCCCTAAATCCAAGCAAGGCATGATTGTTAGTCAGGATAACCAGCTTACGTACCGCATTAAGAAGTACCGACTATGCTTTTTCCATACTTTTCTTGCAGTACTTCAGTAAAGCGACCCCATTTTAATAAGATAGGGATTCGAGATATCAGCATTTTCACAGGTCCTTGTCAAGCTGCAGCAGAATCAGATTCGAGTATAGCATCATTCAGTTGGAGTTCTGAAATAATCTGGATCCCCTTTGCTATTTTAGCAATCTCTGCTGCTCAGATTCATCCCTTTCTGAGGTAGAAAACCCATCCATATATGTACGAGTGAGAGATGTCTTCCGTCCCGGAGAACCGTCTTCTCTCCCTCCTTAGGAAAAGGAGATCTAGGTAGAGGAGGTAGAAAATAATAGATACCGTATATTCTATTAACTAGTCATCAAAAAGCAACCTATATTGAGGTCAAGTTTGATAGGGTGAAGTGGACTATTAGATCCCCGGCTTACCTTTAGAAAGAAAGCTTAGCCGCCGACGTCAATGTGTTAAGCACATAGGATATATTCGGCGAAAGTCAGTAAGAAGTAGAGTGAATTCTGAAACTCCAGCATTTAGGCCCGGATAGAATGGGTCCTCAAGCTTAGAATCATTTGGCCTAACCTTTAAGAAAAGTCAGCATCTTTTCATCCGGGTCGTACTAAAGGCAGGTAGACCAAACACACGGCACCTGTCCCAATGACTGGTACACTGACGGTGGCTTATTGGTTCCTTCCTCCCTTCCATCCTCAAGTCTTACTTTCCTTGATGCCTTAGTTTACTTGATGCCCGATTCATTCCTCCCTATATTCAATCTCTCGTGCCATATTCTTTTTCAGGTTTGACATTACTTCCCTTTCCTATCTTTTTACTTTTCTCAAGGACGTAAGATTCTTCAAAATCCCTTTCGCAGATCCCTTTGATTCCAGGTTCAGATCCATCTATCTCTTCTCTCCCTTTCTTGGAACCTTACTTCACAAAGTAGGACATTCCCCCGGGGATACTCATCATTATTATGAATAGGTTACTCTATCCAATTCCCCGGAATCATTCACTATCATAGTCAGTATCACCTTCGCTTAGTTGAGGGATACTAACATCACCATCTGCACTGAGAAATATCTGAGGTTTCTCAGGGTTCACGTGCATGCCCCCGCCACCACGTTCGATCACGGAAATAAATCCACTTAGATTTACGTGCCTTAAGATGTCCAGAATTTGAGGACGGTCAAGATGATATGAATCATAGCGTGTTGAAGCTAGAAGGACATTGGTGTCCCATCTTGTATAAAGAACACCTTCATACCGGCTCAGGACCTCCCTATCGAATTGATGTTGAAAAAAGAGATGTAGGAGCACGTCGCTCAATTCACCTATCAATGGTATACAATTCGAATGAGGAATTTGGAGGTTAGTGGCAGCATTATATATCGGGAGAGATAGAAATTCCTTTAAGATGTGGGAAATCACACCCAGATTGTGTAGACACTTTAAGGTATTCCATAGACGTTCCGTAGAAACATACCGGATACTATGACTCAAATCCACACAGACTATTTTCTCTACACCACTTTGACCATCCTAGAACCTTTGGTGGTAATCCAACATTTCATTATAATAAAATAATCTAGACGGAAGATTGTTTCTTATCACTAGAAACTCCCGCATTAAGATATTAGCTAACGCTTTAAAAAGTAGTACATCTATTGGAAGAGATGGCGCAGCCATACAAGGCCAATCACCAGCATTGATGAGTGGGTGCCTGGCACAACAATAGCCAAGCTCATCTTGCCTTTCCAGAGTGAAATGTTCCTGCAAAGTCATACCACCCCTACCATATTTATAGGTTTTGTATACCAATTTGGGATGAAATGAAGAATAACCTTCGTGTATATGCGACACCATGGTATCGATTTCTTCGGGTAAGACGCCCCGCTCTCTCCACATATCATTCGAATTATAGAGTCTCCTGACCTCATTAATCAATTGAAGTTTCCAAAAGCTACCATGAAATCTCCGGTGAAAAGTGACGTTGTGATTACTTCTAGATCCAATGAAAACTTTCGAGATAATACAAAAAGTGGTCATCATTTCTTCCTCTTGGTAAGTTGGCTGGTTTCTTCCCATTCTTTCTTCTTTCCACTAATCTAATGGTTTCATTCTCCCATCGAGAGGTTATGATACTAGCAAGAGTCCTATTCTTCTCCTCTCGATCCTACCTTGGGTTATGTTTGACAGGGATGGTCAGTGAACTTCTATTGGTTTCAAAGGAGGATAGAGATCCATTGGGGAAGGCTCGAAAGGTTATTCGATATCAAAGGTTGACCCTCGACGCGCCGCAGCCACTATTTTTACTCCTTTTATGCAATTATGAACGAAACTTTCTCGATTCCAATGCAACTTATCCTTTTGGAGTTGACGTAACAAACTACGCGAGCCTCCCGATGAAGCCAACAGAAATCCTATCCGAATACTAAAAATAAAAGGCAATTTCATTATGGTGGTATACCAGCTGCCAGTTCTGGAACTTCCAGTTCCAATCGGAGCATATAGATCCGTAAATGGATTTGTATGTATAGCCACTTCAGTCGTGCTCCTCGTTTCTCGAATGGAAAAAAAGTATCTTCTTTCTGGGAACATGCTAAACCAGAAATTCTTATGTTCGTGATTCTTCATCCACCGATGCAGAAAATCTTCCAGTTTTCCATTCCCATATGAGGCAGGAAAGTTTATGGGCAACAGGTCGGCACGAAGTGATTCATCATGTTCAAACATGAACCTTTCGCTCGTTGGGGACGGTTTATAAATCATCAAATTCCCACAAATGGAATGAGAAGTGGGTCCATGTAAATGATCGAGACCTCGCAAACAACAACGTTCCTTCCCCATATGGAGTTCGGGACCCAAGGGCAATCGTTGAGTGAACTCTATCTTATTCGTATTAGTTGACCTAAGCCGCACCATTATTGCAGGGGTGGGGCTCGGCCTCTGAACCGTACGTGGGACGAGTTTCTGCCTCATACAGCTCGGGCCGAAGACCGGGGAAGTTGAGGAGAGATGGGGAGACCCAACTGCTGCCGGTCGGGACGGACCGGAAAGGGGGCGGGGATAAGCTTGTGAAGAAGCAAGCTTATTGCCCCACCCCCCAAAAACAAACCGACCCAGCAAGAAAACGTATGCGCTTTAGCAACAAAGCGCTCATCCCTTGCTTGCTGCTTCGCGTTCTTTCTATTCCATCCCAGTCCATTCCGGGATAGGCGGCTAATAGAATCTAATATGTGCAGTAGTCGTCGTCTGACCAATCGGCTCGGATACCAGACCACTTGTGCCCGCCCATTCTGTCTCGCCCTAAATGGAATGGCTCTCTTAGTTACGCTGTGCCCCGACCCGAGTCCCCACGTCCGCTTTTATCCGCCCGCAACCCGGCCAACACAACATTAGGGACGTCCCCCCCATTCTATGCTGACCCGGGTCGGGGCTCGCTTTTTGGGAAGCCCGTTCCCACCGTGCTCACGGCCCGGCTGGCCTGCCAGCGGTAGTGGGAATTCTCCCGTTCCCTGGTCAAAAAAGGGTTGGTTGGATGCGGGATCTACTCCATGAGGAGCGGTACGGACGTAGATGATATCATCACGACCTCTCTTTGCGTACCGCTAGGGATGCTTAACGCCACTTCGCCAACTGGCATTACCTGCGCTTTCGTGTCTCTCAGTGTGGTCAGCACTGGGTGTTTCCGAGCAGCGAGGCTTACACCCATTCGCATTAATTCATCCAAAGTTCCTTACCCTTATGCACGAATTTTGGAATAAGCCATCTTCCTATCAAGGTTAAGGAGTCAGCTGAGCATCCCAGCGGCGGGATTGAATACCCGGATCGAATCAGAGTTCACGCCGCCCGCCCTGAACAAATAGAATAGGAGGCATGGGCCACAGGTCGCACATAAGCCATCGGGTCGCACGACAGAAGAACACCCAACATAAAGATGCACACTCCTCCATGTGAAATAGAAAGATTCATCTTCACTTTTTTGTAGTAGTCGTGACCAACAGCCATCAGCAGTCGGCCCGTTGGTAAGGCGAGAGCTTCAAGCCCGCTTTCTGGTGGCACAGCCCCCAAACAAGCACCACTCGACGAGGGGGGGCGGGGAAAGCTACAGGCCCAAAACCTTCGACCCTTCTTTCTATATGGGGGTGCCCGGGGCACCTCATCTTGTCATTTTGTTGCTCATTCCCCTTAGGCCGAAGTGTTTGGCCTTTACTTCGGAGCGCCCTCTCACGCTTCGCTGACCTATCGCGTGGTAAAGAGAAGAGAGTACGGAAGAATTGTAAATAGAGCAGACCGCAGAAAGATTCTAAATATGACAAGTCCCCCATGGATTCGATAATAAGGAAATGAAGAACGGGAACGAAATGAAATAAAGCATTTCTAGCAGATGAGCTTCTCTCCATTTTGTCTGGTAATAGAATAGGGCGGCTTGCTTTGACCAACACTCCACTTTTTGCTCTGTCCATGGAGCGTATGAATTTCCTTAAATGTAGATAGACCAAAAAAGGGAATAAACGGATAGGAATAGGAATTATAGTACCATTGGAAGAAGAGGCACCAGTGGGAACATCTCTACTGACGAACCATTTCAATAGTACGGGTGCTGCCGTGCCACGGGGCACGACCATGGAAGTAATGAAAAAGAAGAAGTTCTGTAGTTGGACCATCTGCTCTATCCGTTCGATTTGAGCTTCTCCAGAGAAGATGAGACGCTAAAAATGAAAGTGTTCGCAACGCATACCGAAAAAGGGTACCTATGTTGCCGACCATTAATGACTAGTTTGAAGACCAGGAGCAGGGGCACGTGCCAAGAAAGATTTGTTACTTTCCCTATGGTTTTCGAACGTTTTCAATAAAACCTTCTCGTAGAAGTATTTTCACAAAGTTTTCGGTAATATTAGTAGATGCTATTCGAACCCTTCCTTTTATTAAGATTCGAATTCTTATTCTTATTATTATCTAATTATTCTTTTTTTTCATGTATATGCGTCAGACACAATCTACTAATTGATCTATATTATGATACCCTAATATATCATAGTCTCTACTACTAGTATTTTTAATACCTCAGGAGCTCATGAGACTCTTTTAGTGAAATTCATAAGTCTCAATTCCCGAGCGATCGCACCAAAAACTCAAGTTCCTTTTGGATTTCCTTCTTGATCAATGACAACCGTCATCATATCGTATTATCATACCGTTGTCACGTTTGAGTTCTTTACATGTACGTACAATTACAGCTCGTCTTACTCCTGTCTGATCTTTCTAGAGGCATTTTGGGCACTGCTTCTTTGATTACAGCAACAATAACGTCACCAATATGAGCATATCAGTGATTACCAGCTCCTAAGATTCGAATACATATCAATTCGATAGCCCCACTCTGTTGTTATCCGCTACATTCAAAAGGGTCTGAGTGAGATGGATCTTGGAAGTCTGGTTTTTGATTGGATAGTGATCTCGGGCACGAGTGGTTGATCTTCGCGGGCCGTGAATGGCCATGGAAAGGAGTATTGATGTCAATATGTTCAATCGAGAAGATTGGACGATGAAAGACGGATCCTTTGTGGTTTGAATAATAGGTTGTGGTCTCGATATTGGGCTATGGGCTGATTGCTTTCTGTATGAGCCTCTTGTGATTGGGCTCTCGTGGGCGGATTACCCGATGTGTACTCATCTTCCAACAAAGAGGAGAAGACATAACCAGAAGAATTGTGAGAAATAAGTTAATTTATCAAGTTGAGGCATTTCGATTTGGATTTCAAATAAGAAAGAAAAGACTCCTGCGCCCTCGAGAGCATTCTCTTTCACTTGCATTTCTTCCTGAAGTTGGCTCGAAGACCTGTCCAGCCTTGATTTTCCCAGTTATTACTCGAGCGCACTGAGGCAACTCTAAACTAAGCTCAGGGGAGGGGTAGTAGGTATGTTTCAAACCCTCCGGCACCTTGAAGAACGATGGCACTAGATCGGGAAAGATGAATGACCAATGAGGACAGGACAATGGGGGAAGTTGGTAATAGAGAATCCTCCCTTCTTCTTTGCTTTCTTGCCTGAAAAAATCCAAAACTAACCATTGGAACCTCATGGGCTACCAAGTTAGGAGATTCATTTTCTTTATTACTTTTACTTTTTTTACTAAGTTATTCTAAAAGATAAGAGCTAACCGACCATCCTGATTGAATGTTTGAGTACTCAGAGTCTCTCGTAAGTATGGAAAGAAAGTCTCTTCTTTTCACAACTCCTAAATTTCCCATCAGCCTATCCAATCTAATTCCAGACAGAGTCAGTAGACCTTACTTTAGTGTAGGTAGTGTCAGATAATTAGGAAGTCTTGATAGTCTTTCGTATAATCTCTTCTTCAATCCTAGGAGCAAAAAAGGAATGTCCTTTAGGGACCTTTGGATAAAAAGATTTCCGACCTCTTACTTTCGTAGTTATGAATTGCGGAATAGAATCAATTATGGAATTCATAAGTATATATCCCTCATCCCTATTGGTATCGGTTTGGGCCACTACCCAGAACCCTGCCAGAGCCCTATTTTTAAGAAGAAATTGACAGTCTTTTTTAGAACTAGAACTATGGTAAAATCCAGTATCGACAGGCCTAGTTCTTTTCCTTTGCTTATGCAGGGCAAGAATTTGTCGAGTTCAATCAGTGCAATAAGAAATCCTAAGTCTTTTTTTGGTCAGGCGACACCCAGATTTGAACTGGGGATAAAGGATTTGCAGTCCCCTGCCTTACCGCTTGGCCATGCCGCCAAATCCGATCCAAAATAGAGCAAAATCTTATTCATCCACATTATTTTACTAATTTTTATTCGTAGGAGGGGATTATTAAACCCTTTTTGATTTTTTTTAGATTGTTGAATCCCTTTGTACTTATCCCTTTCCAATCCCTTTTAATAAATTCATTCCTGTTTTTTATTGGACCCAGTTTTATTCTCTTCGATTGATTGTATCTCAAAACACACATTGCTTAAATACCTTCTCTTTCTATTGAAAAGAGAAAGGATTTCCAGTCACAGCAAATTTAGGAAAAATTGGAACCACTAACTATATTATTTGTTATTATTTGTTATTTTTATAAATTCTATTTGTTAGTAGTGAACGGTTCTAAAATGGGTATTTTATCCCAAATAGTGTTTCCTTAATGGCATAACAAAATCAAATTGATTTACGGCTAATCAGTATCAATTAAAAAAAAGAGAATTATGATATTGATATAGTGTGACCTGACCCCTGTTGCTCCAAGTGAAATTCTTTCTAGGGTTCTTAAAGATATTCTCCATTTTTTCCCTTTCCCTACAATAAAGTAATAGTCTGAAGGCTAGCACGCACCATTCCTCGCTTATGATAATCTAAGGCCAAAAAGAAAGAAGGCTCACACCATAATAATACATACCCTTTTTCCTCGATCGTCAAGGTCGTGGATTTGGATCGATTTCGGTTTTACGGGCTTCATACATTGTTAAGAAAAGTACTCGGCATTGGAAAGCATCACGTTCTGGCCACACACAAAAGAAGTCAGTGGAAGGTATGGAATTTCTCGACTGAAGGTCAGAAAGAAAGCAATCGCCAGTGCTCTCGGTTCCAGCAACGAGTCTTTTCTCTGAGAATTAAGAAAAACAAACTAACCTTGTCTGTCTATGTTCACCTTGACATGAAAGACTCTTTTCCTAACCTGACTGTTCTACCTGGCTAGTTCACTTCACTTTTCGAGGGATCCTGGATTGGAGTTCACTTGTCTATGAGTGTCCGAACAGCTTCAGATCCTTCCAAGGCGCAGGGGTTCTCTCTCCATTCACTTTGAGCTGGGTTTCTTGTGATCTTTTTAGTAGTTTTTCCGTCCCATTTTTTGGTAAATTAAGTCTTACACAGCTGTCCCCAAGGATGTCCATTCCATTCGGCAGGGACTCCATCTCGCATTCGATCTCCCTCCTTTCCCTGAAAGAGTCGAGGTCTCTCTGGACTTCTCTTTTGCCTCTCTACCAGATTCAGAAAAAGGGAGGAAGAGGGCCTCTCGACGGGAGTGATTCCCCGAAAAGAGATCGTTCCCAGCATCCTCGAGTTCGTAGTCAAACTCACCTTCATCCACCTTTCATGGACTGGCGCGGGCAAGCGCCGATGTCTGGAGCAGGAGATGGAAGCTTGGGTTGAGGAGGCTGTCAACGAGTCATCAAAGGCGATAGATTGGTTATATTCGGATTCGTTTGATTTTGATTTTCTTTTTTTTTGTTGCCTGGTTCGGTCTCTCCGAGTGGAATAAGTGGGTCCTTCTTCTTTTTCCTGACTGATGAAGGTCGAAACTGAAGATCGAATCAAGCGAAGTCTAGATTCCTATGTTCGTACCAACTCAAATGATTGATGAATTGGATCTTGAGTATGCTCACTCCGCTACTCAGCAAGGGTGAAAGAATGACAAAGAGACTGACATCACAGAGGATGGGAAGGACCCAATCGCCTGCCTCTTTCTTGGTCCACCCCCCCCCTGGTGGGTACTTTATAGCTCACAACACGAGATAGGCAGATATGTGACATAGAAAAGTTGCTTTCATTGACAACAAGACTCTCTTCCTGATTGGGATTGGTCTGTGCAGGATCTCCTTCCCTATGAGACTCTTGCTTCCCTTTGAAAGAGGCAGACCCCTACTTCAATTGTCATCTGACGCCTCTACCCGCCCTTGGTGTTCGTAGATCGGTTTTGCAAGTTAGGGTTTGTGTGGTGGGTTTCGATGATCCCGGGTAGCTCCTCACTTGGATGAGGAGTGGGGAAAGAAGATTGCGGGAGAGATCGGTGAAGAAGTGGAACTAAAGGATACTATAACCAAAGCTTAAAATGGGGGGATGAGGCTGATGTTGAGCCGGGTGATGAAGCAACTTCACCGCAGCAAGAAGCCTAGTGAGCGGTTGACATGGCGGAAGGCCGTTCTACCTTTCCCTGTGCCAACAAAGCAGGCATACTTGATTGACTCTTTGGGGCTCGTGAGAGACATTCATATTACTGCCTCTCTGATCGTAGATCGTCAGGATTCATCATTGTATATCCGAGATCTGAAAGTGTGGCAAATGGATTTAAAGGCATGGAAAGAGGCCGCCCTCGTGCAAGACTTCTTTATTCTCCCGATTTCCCTCCTCCAGTTGGATTGACACGAAAGTCCAGTGATAACGTTGAAGTACTTTAAAGAGTCCCTTTCAGCCCCCGCTTTATCATAGGAAGAAGAGTAATCTAGTTTAGGGGTAAGTGCCCTTTTGTTGCCAATATCTAGAGTCCTGTTGTGTCGATAGAGCTCGGAAAACTCCTCTTTTAGTGATGGATTCTAGTAGCCCTATGCCTAGATTGCACAAGAACTACTCCGCTTCTATATTGGAAAACACTGTGTTTGAGCTTCTGAAAAGAAATGAAGCTGTTACCTGATCCAAGCAGATAAGATGCTCACGGCCTGTCCTGAGCACTACGGAGATATTTCTTGATCCACATGAGAGTTAGCTCCCTACACCTACACCGGATTATGTCAATGAGAGCTTGCCAATAGAGATACTTCTGACTTAGAGGCACCAGAGTTGGCCAACTCAAATTGCATTGACAGCGAACCCTTGGTAGATGATTCAGAGCAAGATCAGATTCTTGATTGTTTTTCCCTTTGTTTGATCGAGCGATGCCGAATCTTTAGAGCGCATTTCCACCTATCCATGCTTTACGACTTGTCGCCATGAAGCACATGCCTGTGAAACCTTCTTATTCTACAGAATAAATAATAAAGTACTTAGTATGAATGGACTAAAGATCCACTTTTCAAAAGGGACGGCTCCGCCTACATGTGAAGATCTTTCAAGCGAAAATAATGGGTAGCCATGAGAAATCTCGATCGGCGACTCTGATACCATGATATCATTGGTCGAAGAATTCCTTGCCTCGCGGGACACATAAAGAAGAAGAAATTACAAGAAGACTTACCAAAACGGCGCGCTCCAGGTCGCGCGTCCGCTCCACCTCGGCCTGGACGAAGGCCTCGAGCCATTCCGTCTGGCCTCACAGGCGGCGACTGACGGTGTCCAGCGCCGCCTCCTCCTGGGTCTGAGGCCCAAAGACAACGGCGCTCCTGCTCCGCGACGGCTGCGGCACAGCAGCTCGGCGCCCTCCCTGCCGGGGCACCAAGGCGTACTCCCCGTTGGCCGCTCGCAACGCGGCCAGCACCTCCTCTGACGCCCCACCCGGCGCCGACGGCGCCCCGAACACCGGGATGCCCTGAGTCGCCGTCTTCGGCCCAGTTGCCGGGGCGGCCTCCGGCACTGCCACCCGCGGTGCCTCCTCCAAAACCGGCGGCGCCTCCGACACCGCCGCCTGCAGCGTCTCTTCCAAAATGGTGCCGCCTCCACCACCATCAGTCCCCGCTCGCCCGACCACGTCGGCCCGCGGCGGGGTGTCATCCGCCACCTCCACGACCGCCCGGTCGGGGATCACCACCGCAGCCCGACCTCCACGGCCGCGCTCCCTCGCCAACGACGGCTCAAAGACCGTCGCCGCCACCACCGTGCCCTCCGGCATCTCGCGCCAGGCCGGCTCCACGCCGCCTCGCGCCCATGCCGCCACCGCGTCGGTCCAAGCACGGACCGACGCTGCCTCCAGCTCCGCCTCGGCCCGGTTCGTGTCCCGCAGGCCACGGCTTCGGCGTCGTTGGGTTCCAGGACGAGGTCCGAGTCGGCTTGTCCCTCCACCTCGGCCTGGTCGGCGAGGTCGGACCAGCTCCTACAGAACTCGGCCCCTTCAGCGGTCGCGGCTTGATAACCCACAAGTATAGGGGATCGCAACAGTTTTCGAGGGTAAAGTATTCAACCCAAATTTATTGATTCGACACAAGGGGAGCCAAAGAATACTCTCAAGTATTAGCAGCTGAGTTGTCAATTCAACCACACCTGGAAATTTAATATCTGCAGCAAAGTGTTTAGTAGCAAAGTAATATGATAGTAGTGGTAACGGTAACAAAAGGTAATGGTAGTAAAAGCAATGTTTTTGGTATTTTGTAGTGATGATAGCAATAGCAACGGGAAAGTAAATAAGCGAAGAACAATATATGGAAAGCTCGTAGGCAATGGATCGGTGATGGAGAATTATGCCGGATGCGGTTCATCATGTAACAGTCATAACCTAGGGTGACATAGAACTAGCTCCAGTTCATTGATATAATGTAGGCATGTATTCCGAACATAGTCATACGTGCTTATGAAAAAGAACTTGCATGACATCTTTTGTCCTACCCTCCCATTGCAGCGGGGTCCTTACGGAAACTAAGGGATATTAAGGCCTCCTTTTAATAGAGAACCGGAACACAGCACTAACACATAGTGAATACATGAACTCCTCAAACTATGGTCATCATCGGTAAGTATCCCGATTATTGTCACTCCGGGGTTAACGGATCATAACACATAATAGGTGACTATAGACTTGCAAGATAGGATCAAGAACACTCATATATTGATGAAAACATAATAGGTTCGGATCTGAAATCATGGCACTCGGGCCCTAGTGACAAGCATTAAGCATAGCAAAGTCATAGCAACATCAATCTCAGAACATAGTGGATACTAGGGATCAAACCCTAACAAAACTAACTCGATTACATGATAGATCCCATCCAACCCATCACCGTCCAGCAAGCCTACGATGGAATTACTCACACACGGCGGTGAGCATCATGAAATTGGTGATGGAGGATGGTTGATGATGACGATGGCGATGGATTCCCCTCTCCGGAGCCCCGAACAGACTCCAGATCATCCCTCCCGATAGGTTTTAGGGCTTGGCGGTGGCTTCGTATCATAAAACGCGATGATTTCTTCTCTCTAATTTTTTTCTCCCCGAAACTCATTATATGGAGGTGGAGTTGGAGTCAGAGAGTCAACAGGGCGCCCAGGAGGTAGGGGGGCGCGCCCCCCACCCTCGTGGAGAGGTGGTGGGCCCCCTGGCCTTCATCTTTTGCAGTTATTTTTCTTATTTTCTGAAAAGTGGCTCCGTGAAGTTTCAGGTCATTCCGAGAACGTTTTCTACTGCACATAAATAACACCATAGTAATTCTACTGAAAACAGCGTCAGTACGGGTTAGTTCCATTCAAATCATGCAAGTTAGAGTCCAAAATAAGGGCAAAAGTGTTCGGAAAAGTAGATACGTTGGAGACGTATCAATTCCCCCAAGCTTAAACCTTTGCTTGTCCTCAAGCAATTCAGTTGACAAAATAAAAGTGATAAAGAAAAACTTTTACAAACTCTGTTTGCTCTTGTTGTTGTAAATATGTAAAGCCAGCATTCAAGTTTTCAGCAAAGATTATAACTAGCCACATTCGCAATAACGCTTAGGTATCAAGTTTACTCATATCAATAGGATAATCAACTAGTGAGCAATAATAATAAATCTCGGATCACAACACTTTCTCAAAACAATCATAATATGATATAACAAGGTGGTATCTTGCTAGCCCTTTCTGAGACCGCAAAACATAAATGCAGAGCACCTTTAAAGACCAAGGACTGACTAGACTTTGTAATTCATGGTAAAAGAGATACAGTCAAGTCATATTCAATGTAAATTAACAATAATGAATGCAAATGACAGCGGTGCTCTCCAACTGGTGCTTTTTAATAAGAGGATGATGACTCAGCATAAAAGTAAATAGATAGGCCCTTCGTAGAGGGAAGCAGGGATTTGTAGAGGCGCCAAAGCTCGGTTTGAAACAGAGTTGAATAATATTTTGAGTGGTATACTTTCATTGTCAACATAACAACCAAGAGATGGCGATATCTTCCATGCTACACACATTATAGGCGGTTCCCAAATAGAATGGTAAAGTTTATACTCCCCCTTCCACCAACAAGCATCAATCCATGGCTTGCTCGAAACAACGAGTGCCTCCAACTAACAAGAGTCCCAGGGGGAGTTTTGTTTGCAATTATTTTGATTTAGTTTGCATAAAGCATGGGACTGGGCATCCCGATGACCAGCCATTTATCTCGTGAGTGAGGAGCGGAGTCCACTCCTCTTGAGAATAACCCGCCTAACATGGAAGATACAGACAGCTCTAGTTGATACATGAGCTATTCGAGCATACAAAACAGGATATTTATTTGAAGGTTTAGAGTTTGGCACATACAAATTTACTTGGAACGGTAGGTAGATACCGTATATAGGTAGGTATAGTGGACTCATGTGGAATAACTTTGGGGTTTAAGGGATTGGATGCATAAGCAGTATTCCCGCTTAGTACAGGTGAAGGCTAGCAAAAGACTGGGAAGCGACCAGCTAGAAAGCGACAACAGTCATGAACATGCATTAAAATTAATCAACACCGAATGCAAGCATGAGTAGGATATAATCCACCATGAACATAAATATCGTGAAGGCTATGTTGATTTTGTTTCAACTACATGCGTGAACATGCGCCAAGTCAAGTCACTTAAAGCATTCAGAGGAGGATACCACCCTATCATACCACATCATAACCATTTTAATAGCATGTTGGCATGCAAGGTAAACCATTATAACTCACAGCTAATCAAGCATGGCACAAGAAACTATGATCTCTAATTGTCATTGCAAACATGTTTATTCATAATAGGTTGAATCAAGAACGATGAACTAATCATATTTACAAAAACAAAAGAGGTCGAGTTCATACCAGCCTTTCTCATCTCAGTCAGTCCATCATATATCATCATAATTGCCTTTCACTTTCACGACCGAACGATGTGAATAATAATAATAGTGCACGTGCATTGGACTAAGCTGGAATCTGCAGGCATTCAATAAACAGGAGAAGACAAGGCAATATGGGCTCTTTTGTCAGATAAACAATAATGCATATAAGAGCCACTTCAACAATTTAATCATGGTCTTCTCCTATCGACCCCCAAAGAAAAGAAAAGAAATAAAACTATTTACACGAGAAAGCTCCCAACAAGCAAAAGAAGAACAGGAAATCTTTTTGGGTTTTCTTCTTTTTAATTACTACTGCAAGCATGGAAATTAAACTAATTAAAAGCTACAACTAATTTTTTTTGTTTTTCTTAAGATTTATTAAATGCATAAGAAGAAAGCATAAAAAGTAAAATAAACTAGCATGGATGATACAATAAAAAAGTATGAGCACCGACATCTAGCAAATGAGTGTGTGAACATAAATGTAATGTCGGTGGGAAATACGTACTCCCCCAAGCTTAGGCTTTTGGCCTAAGTTGGTCTATGGCCACGGCTGGCCTGGAGGATATCCATAATAATAGTTGGGGTCGTGCTGTGATGAAGAAGAGGGAGACTCCGCTTGCCACTGGCTGACAATCATCTCCGGATCCCACTGATAATTAGACTGTCGTGAAGGATCAATTTGTGGTTCCGGCTCTGGCTCCTCAGCTGGTGCAGGGTTCCAGTAGGCGTGAATAGCCTTCAACGGAACAAGGTACGTGCCTACAAATAAATCAAACAAAGAAGGAGCAGGCAGGGTAATAGTCTCAGGATAATGTTTATTAAAGAACAATTGATATTTAAGCTCTACTTCCCTGTTCTTAACAATAAAATCATGTGCCACCATACTTTTATAATCTATATAAACACGAGGCAGCACATTTTCTTCCTTCTCAGCATGCCTAATAGGTATGTTAAAATATGTAGCTAGGCGTGAAGCATAGATGCCTCCAAAGATGGGGCCCTTTGTACGGTTCAGACTTAACCGTTTAGCAATAATGCCGCCCATACTAAAAGTGTTATCAATGTATAAACCTTGGAGCAAAATAATAATATCAGGGATACTAAGGTTTCCACAGTTTCCGCGACCAATTAAGCAACGACTAGCAAATAATGCAAAGTAACATAAAACAAGAAAATGTATGCTAGTGATTCGTGCATCGGAAACCTTCCTTGTTTCCCCTACAATGATAGTATCAATTAATCCCTCCACATCATCACGATGTGGTTCTTCTGTCTTGCCCTCAAAAGGGACTAAACAAATCCGACAAAAATCATAAAGTGACATCTCCTTATGATCATCATATAAATGAAACTCCACCGTAGGTGGTGAGTTCCTAGAATGAAAATGAAAGTTTTGCACAAACGTATTTGTGAGTAAGAGATACTGATCGCATTGGTCATGGAGGAAAGCGGTGAGGCCTGCATTTTTAGCCAATTCATGAAAATCTTCATAAATCCCGGCTGCTCTCAAGAAATCATCGGAAGGCCATTCACACGCCCGAATCTCCGCGGTGCGAGGCAGATTATACTTAGGCTTCGGTGCCTTTTCCTTCGAGCTTTGGCTCGATGAGCCCCTCAAAAGTCTCCTCATCATTTTCTGAAAAATTCTGAAATTTTTAGTAACTTCAAAATAAAAGTAAACCAAACTCAATAATATTGATAGCAACTACTCCTACAAGTGCCTAGGGCCTATATCATGCATCAAACTACTTTTGACCATATAAATTTGACATGCAAGCTCAAGAACATGGTCACCTAAGCAGCAAAAATTTGCAATGAATAAAGCACTAGAACAAAAACTAATTGTGCCAATGGAGGAGTCACATACCAAGGAACAATCTCCCCAAGCAGTTTTGTGAGAGGTGCTTTGAGCAAGGAGATGGAAAATGGCAGCAAAATGAGCTAGGACTCGGGTTTGAGCTGGATATTCGTGTTTGGTGGAGGAAGAAGGAGTGTATGGGTGAAAGGATAAGTGGAGGAGGGCCACCGTGGGCCCATGAGGCAGGGGGGCGCCCAGGGGGTAGGGTGCGCCCTCCACCCTCATGGGCAGGTGGTTGGCCCCCTTGCTGTGTTCTTTGTGCCAAATATTCTCAAATATTCTGGAAAAAATCATATTTAAATTTCAGGGCATTTGGAGAACTTTTATTTTTGAGGTATTTTTATATTGCACGGATAATCAGATAACAGACAGAAAAATATTTATTTATATTTTATTTAATATAAATAACAGAAAAAGTGGGGTACAGAAGGTTGTGCCTTCTAGTTTCATCCATCTCACACTACTGGAATTAGCTAATTTGCCGTCTGCCAATTCTTTGTTGTCTGCTGGCTGACGGCAAAGAAGGTATTTGTCGTCCGCTTACATAAAACGGACGGCAAAGAACTGGCTGATGGCAAAGAAGGTCTTTGCCATCAGCCAGCTCTTTGCCGTCCACTAGCGGACGGCAAAGAATCTTTGCTGTCAGCTGGCGGACGGCAAAGAGAGAGATGGGCCGCACTAACGAGCTGCTTAGAAAAAAACCTAACGGCCCCCTCTTTGCCGTCTGCTAGCAAACGGCAAAGGGCAAAAAAGCGGACGGCAAAGGGGGGCGGACGGCAAAGAGATAACGTTATTTTTGGCAGACGGCAAAGAGGAAACACAGCACACAGATCGATCACGCAGATCGATGACTTGGCAAGATCTCAGACGCACATCTCCACCCTTTGTCGGACACACACCCCAGCCACCCATGATGCACGCGCCCCCAGGTCAGCACCCACGCGCCCGGCCCCACGCCCTGTCTTCTCTCTCCCTTATCCCCACCCCCACCGCAC
>NC_057797.1:572616895-572617431 GCF_018294505.1 Triticum aestivum
TTTATTTAATATAAATAACAGAAAAAGTGGGGTACAGAAGGTTGTGCCTTCTAGTTTCATCCATCTCACACTACTGGAATTAGCTAATTTGCCGTCTGCCAATTCTTTGTTGTCTGCTGGCTGACGGCAAAGAAGGTATTTGTCGTCCGCTTACATAAAACGGACGGCAAAGAATCTTTGCTGTCAGCTGGCGGACGGCAAAGAGAGAGATGGGCCGCACTAACGAGCTGCTTAGAAAAAAACCTAACGGCCCCCTCTTTGCCGTCTGCTAGCAAACGGCAAAGGGCAAAAAAGCGGACGGCAAAGGGGGGCGGACGGCAAAGAGATAACGTTATTTTTGGCAGACGGCAAAGAGGAAACACAGCACACAGATCGATCACGCAGATCGATGACTTGGCAAGATCTCAGACGCACATCTCCACCCTTTGTCGGACACACACCCCAGCCACCCATGATGCACGCGCCCCCAGGTCAGCACCCACGCGCCCGGCCCCACGCCCTGTCTTCTCTCTCCCTTATCCCCACCCCCACCGCAC
>NC_057797.1:572617607-572645825 GCF_018294505.1 Triticum aestivum
TCCGCGCCTCCTCCCCCATCGCGCGCCGTCCATCTCTGCCACGCCACAGGAGCCCGCCTCCGCGCGCCGCCCGGTTTCGCCCGCCCCCGCTCGCCGCCGGCCTCCTCCACAAGCCGCCCGGCCTCGCCCGCCTCCGCGCTTTGCCGGCCTCCACCGCGCGCCGTTGGACTCCTTCACGCCTCCGAGCACCAGTGCCTCCGAGCACCAGCAGCCGCCCGCCTCCGCCTATGCTGCTCTCTGCCTCCCTCTCTCAGCGCGCCTCCGAGCACCACCGCCTCCGAGCACCAGCAGCCACCCGCCTTCGAGCACCAGTAGTCGAGCCGCGGGCCTTCACCTTCGCTGCTCTCCTTTGAAGCCCGCCTCCGCATGCCGCTGGCCTCCACCTCCGCTGCTCTTCTCTACCGGCGATGGGGCTTGGCGCGACGGAGTTGGTGCGATCCAATGGATCTAGCGCTCGGACGAGGGTGGCGAGCTCCGGTGCGGCGGTAGACTGCTTGAGATCCTTGGGTGTCCATGGTGGTGTCGGTGTGCTCCTGTCCATGGAGAAAGGAAGGAGAAGGCAGAGGGGCGCGGTTGTTGGTTGTTGCTGCTCCAGCGAGCATGGCACAGGGGATGGTTGCAGGGAGGCGTGTTCGTCCAGATCAAACACCTGTACTGTAACGCAGTGTAATCTGTTCGTGTGTAATGTTGTCTTGTTAAACAGACTAGTTTTGTTTTGGATCAGCAAGCTATATGATGGATAGTTTTGTCCTGTGAGATCTGTTCGTTCGTTGTTGATTCTTGAAACAGCAGTGTTGATGGATATTGTGGTGTTCGTCCTCAGTTCGTTCCTCGTCGCCTCTACACTTGGACTATTTGTTCGTTTTTTTTATTTTAAAAAAAATCTTTGCCATCAGTAATGTTTCTGGCTGATGGCAAAGGGGTCTGTGGCAGATGGCAAAGGATGGCGTGGTTTGCCGTCTGTGGCAGACGGCAAAGCCTCCCGTTAGACACCTAACGTGGCTAACGTCTATCCTTTGTTGTCAACTTTCTTTGCCGTCTGCTTGCCCAGGAAAGCTGATGGCAAATGTCTTTGTCGTCCGCTTTTTGAAAACAGACGGCAAAGAAGCTCTTTACCGTAATTGTCTTTGCCGTCCATGTTTGCCGTCTGCGGCTGACGGCAAAGACCTTTGCCGTCAGCTTTCTGGTCCTTTGTCGTCTGCCATGGCAGACGGCAAATCAGCTGATTCCTGTAGTGTCATGATCATCAAAAGGAATCCACTAACAAGGTTGATCAAGTCTTGTTAACGAACTCATTCCGAATAATATGGAACCGGAGAAATTTCGAATAACACTATGTTACCTTAACGGGGATATGCACATCCCCAATAATAAGAACATCATATTTCTTCTTGACAGTAGGAAGAGGAAATTCAAAACCTCCAAATATAATCTATGGAATTTTTCCAATAGAGTTGATACTATGAACTTGAGGTTGTTTCCTCGGAAAGTGTATCGTATGCTCATTACCATTAACATGAAAAGTGACATTGCCTTTAGTGTAATCAATAACAGCCCATGCAGTATTCAAAAAGGGTCTTCCAAGAATAATAGACATATTATCGTCCTCGGGAATATCAAGAATAACAAAGTCCGTTAAAATAGTAACGTTTGCAACTACAATAGGCAGATCCTCACAAATACCGACAGGTATATGAAAGGATCGAGAAGAGGTGTCTAGAGGGGGTGATTAGACACTAAGTGCCAAAAGTTGCAATTTTTAATATTCTTAAGTTTAAGTGGAGTTTAAGCACAAGTTTAACAAACACAATACATATCAAGAAAGCATGCAATGAGTATATGAGCAGCGGAAAGTAAAGCATGCAACTTGCAAGAATGTAAAGAGAAGGGTTTGGAGTATTCAAACGCAATTGGAGACACGGATGTTTTTGTCGTGGTTCCGATAGGTGGTGCTATCGTACATCCACGTTGATGGAGACTTCAAGCCACGGAGGGTAATGGTTGCGCGAGTCCACGGAGGGCTCCACCCATGAAGGGTCCATGAAGAAGCAACCTTGTCTATTCCATCATGGCCGTCGCCCACGAAGGACTTGCCTCACTAGCGGTAGATCTTCACGAAATAGGCAATCTCCTTGCCCTTACAAACTCCTTGGTTCAACTCCACAATCTTGTCGGAGGCTCCCAAGTGACACCTAACCAATCTAGGAGACACCACTCTCCAAGAAGTAACAAATGGTGTGTCGATGATGAACTCCTTGCTCTTGTGCTTCAAATGATAGTCTCCCCAACACTCAACTCTCTCTCACAGGATTTGGATTTGGTGGAAAGAAGAATTGAGTGGAAAGCAACTTGGGGAAGGTTAGAGATCAAGATTCATATGGTTGGAATGGAATATCTTGACCTCAACACAAGTGTAGGTGGTTCTCTCTCAGAAAATGTGTATTGGAAGTGTAGGTATGTTCTGATGGCTCTCTCCACGAATGAAGAGTGGGTGGAGGGGTATATATAGCCTCCACACAAAATCTAACCGTTACACACAATTTGCCAAACTCGGTGGGACCGAATGGTTAAACTCGGTCGGACCGATTCAGCAAACCTAGTGACCGTTAGGATTTTCAGTGGGACTGAGATGCAACTCGGTAGGACTGATATGGTTAGGGTTAGGGCATAACGTAATCTCGGTGTGACCGATTACACAAACTCGGTGGGACGGATTTTGGTAATAAGCTAACCAGAGAGTTGGTCAGGTAAACTCGGTGGGACCGATTCGCTCATATCGGTGAGACCGAAGTGTTACAAAAAGGGAAATAGAGAGTTTACATTGCAATCTCGGTGGGACCAATCGCTCATCTCGGTAAGACCGAAACGTTACGAAGGGAAACAAAGAGATTACAATCCCATCTCGGTTAGACCGAGATCCCTATCGCCTATCGGTGAGACCGATTTGCCTAGGGTTTGTGGCAGTGGATATGACATTTGAAACTCGGTGGCACCGGATAGAAAGAATCGATGGGGCCGAGTTTGACT
This sequence comes from Triticum aestivum, assembly GCF_018294505.1. Classification (NCBI taxonomy): domain Eukaryota; kingdom Viridiplantae; phylum Streptophyta; class Magnoliopsida; order Poales; family Poaceae; genus Triticum; species Triticum aestivum. Next base: position 572,620,635 of record NC_057797.1, read on the forward strand.
TTTGGTTTAGGTCATATGTGGATGTGGGAAGGTAGTTGAGGATTTTGGAGCATATCAATGAGCATTTTGAGCAAGTAAGCCATTAAGCAACACCTCATCCCCTCTCGATAGTATTGGCTTTTCCTATAGACTCAATGTGATCTTGGATCACTAAAATAGAAAATGTAGAGTCTTGATCTTGAAGCTTGAGCCAATCCTTTGTCCTTAGCATCTTGAAGGGGTTCCACATCCTCTAGTCCATGCCACTCCATTGTTGAACTTATCTGAAACATACTAGGTAAAAGTGTTAGTCCAACAAGAGATATGTTGACATTAATTACCAAAACCGCCCAGGGAGCACTTGTGCTTTCAATCTCCCCCTTTTTGGTAATTGATGACAACATAAATCAAAGCTTTAGATAAAGATATAGAGAATAGCAAGTAAAGCTTTGGAAAGACATGTAACATGCATAGGCTCCCCCTACATGTATGCAATCATGTGAATATTGAATATAGGAGCATGTGAATGCGTAAACATGACAGAGTAAGCAATGTGTTACATGTCTTGGCTATATGCATCAGAGCAAATGATGTGAATGTGAGAAATGTACCTTCATGCTCATGAGTCCTTCTTGCAAACAGTATGTACATCAGCAAGAACTTCTCATTCACATGACTGTGATGCATATACTTACCTTGTGGTCTTGAGTTGGCTTAGGATGGGATGAACCTGCGCAAACAAGGTTAAATAACACAGATACACCTACTGACTAGAGCAAGCAAGAGAAACCACAAGAGAACCAAGACTAGGATGACATGTAGAGTGAGTACTAAGTACCACATTGGATATAGACATGTCCCCAAAGGTAAAGATATGCAATAAAATCAGAGATTTCCTTCCCTTAGATGTCTTGCTCCCCCTGAATCTGCATGGGATATTTGGAGAAGATAGGGAACAGAAAATCAGAGCAACAAAAAAGGAAACAACAGAGCTTGAACTAAAGCAAGCAACCAAACATGTCTTTCCCCTCTTAAAGACATGTGACATCTCTCCTCTTAAACACCAAGCATCTGGGGTCTTTGATGATATTACTTTCTCCTAGTTGAGAAACTCTCTCCCCCTGAGTATTCTCTCTTTCTCCCCCTATAGGAAGGATTAAGCTTTGATGTGATCTCTCTCTCTCTCCCCCTTTGACATCAATTTCCAAGAAGGGCTCTTCTCGACATGTGATACAAATGGGTTGGTCCTTGAGTCACAGAGAAAAGCAGCATGTCTAATATAATGCTGGTAGAGGACAAGAATCATTGAGTGGAGCTGGAGCAAACAGAAATCAGGAATAAGTGACAAGTTGGTTTTCCTGTGGTGGAATCGGTGCCTCCGAGTTGTGTGCTTCGGTTGCACCGAAAGATTTCGGTTGGGCCAAAGAGAACAAACCGGTGTGACTGAGTCCATTAGAGTGAAACCACTTGTCACCTCATCTCACTAGACAAGTAAGATCTCACAAGGATATGCAAGGAATTTACTGAAAGATTTGCAATGAATTGGATGTAGAAAATGCAGAACAAAAAGGAAAGAAAAGAAACTAAAAGTTCTAGATGAAGTTTTTTTTAAAGGGGAAAAAATATGCAAGAGACAAAAGCACGGAGAGGCACACGAGAACTTCATCTAGAGATGGTCGGCGACAAAGTCACCTATGTAAGAGTATATTGACTTAGGAGTCAAGTGAGAGCACTTGATCATAGGTCATACTCATCGTTTAAGCTCAAAATGGGGTTACCATTTTTCGTTTAAGCCTTTTGATGTATTCACATCTTGTCGAGTTGCTTTGACTCATGACTTGGAGTAAAGCTTCTCTAATATGGAATAACATACCTTGGGTGGTGGTGTTGATCTTGCTCATGTAGTTGAACTTGTGTGGGTTGCTCAAGGTTGATGTAGTTCATCAAGGGTTGGGAGCACCACTTGGAGTTTGAGTTCATCTACCTACATGGGTTAGCTTTGCAAGGAAGAGCACTTGTGTATCCAAAATGACAATCATGAGACTCAACATAGAATTTGCCAAAGGATATGTTTGAATGGTTTTGTGCTTCCTTGTCTTCAACCACCATTGTGTAGAGACTTGGTGATGTAGAGATTTCTCAAGATGTGAGTGAGTTGCAATCTCATAGATTTAGATTCAACCAAGTACCTACACGGGTTAGATAACATGCAAGGTACAAATATATCCAATACATATGAATAGCATCATAAGAGAAATATCGAGGATTAGTCATAGGCTCATGCCCCGCATGTATCAAATGGAGTTCCTACTCCAAGTTTGAAGCATCAATGATGTTCAATTCACCTCTCAACCTTTAAAACACTTTCTCATCAAGTGGTTTAGTGAATATATCCGCCAATTGCTTATCGGTGCGAACATGCTTAAGGTTAATATCCCCTTTTGCAACATGATCTTGAATGAAATGATGACGAACTTCAATATGCTTAGTTCGAGAATGTTGCACGGGATTGTGAGCAATCTTAATAGCACTTTCATTGTCACATAGCAATGGAACATGTTTCACATATATCCCATAATATTTAAGAGTTTGGGTCATCCAAAGTAATTGAGCACAACATGAACCAGCGGCAATGTATTCCACTTCGGCGGTGGATAACGATACCGAGTTTTGTTTCTTGGAAGAACAAGACACAAGAGATCTACCCAGGAATTGACAAGTACCCGAAGTGGATTTTCTATCAACCTTGTCTCTGGCATAGTCCGAATCGGAGTAGCCAACAAGATCAAAAGAGAACCTCTTAGGATACCAAATGCCAAAATTTGGTGTATGGATTAGGTATCTCACTATCCTTTTCACAGCCTTAAGATGACACTCTTTAGGAGCAGCTTGAGATCGTGCACACATGCACACACTTAGCATATTATCGGGACGAGAGGCACATAGATATAACAATGAACCAATCATAGAGCGATAAACATTTTGATCAACCGGTTCACCATCTTTGGTCAAATCAAGATGTCCACTAGTAGGCATGGGTGTATTCATACCTTTGCATTCTTGCATATTGAACTTCTTGAATAAGTCCTTGGTATACTTCGTTTGAGAGACAAAGGTACCTTCCTTAGTTTGCTTGATTTGCAAACGAGAAATAATTTGAGTTCACTCATCATAGACATCTCAAACTTCTCCGACATTAGCTTTCCAAACTTCTCACTAAAATGAGGGTTAGTTGAACCAAATATGATATCATCAACATAAATTTGGCACACAAATAGTTCTCCATTAACCCTTTTAGTAAAAAGAGTAGAAACAATTTTACCAATTTCAAAGCCTTTTTCAATAAGGAACTTGGTCAAGCATTTATACCATGCTCTAGGAGCTTGTTTAAGACCATAAAGGGCTTTTTGAAGTTTGTAAACATTATTAGGTTTATTAGGATTGACGAATCCGGGAGGTTGCTTAACATAAACTTCCTCCTCAATTTTGCCATTTAGAAAAGCACTTTTAATGTCCATTTGGTACAAGGTGATATCATGGTGATTAGCATAAGCAAGTAAGATGCGAATGGACTCAAGTCTAGCAATGGGAGCATATGTCTCACCATAGTCCCTACCTTCAACTTGTGTGTAGCCTTGGGCGACGAGACGTGCTTTGTTGCGAACCACTTGTCCATCTTCATCTTGCTTGTTGCGAAACACCCATTTGGTACCAATGATGTTGTGGTTGTTGTCGGGCTTCTCGACCAATGTCCACACTTGATTTCTCTCAAAGTTGTGTAGCTCTTCATGCATAGCGTTTATCCAGTCCGGATCCTCCAATGCTTCTTCAACCTTCATAGGTTCAATGCTAGAGATGAATGAGTAATGTTCACAAAAGTTAGCTAAACGAGTTTTAGAGCGAGTGATTCTCCCGGTTTGGATATCATTGTAGATTTGCTCGACGGGATGATCCTTAGCAATTCTTGCTCGAACTCGTGAAAGCTTTTGCTTGGGTCGGGGTGGAACATCCTCTTCATCTTGTGCTTCTTCTTGGCCTTCTTCATTGTTGACGTTGTCGTTCTCTTGTCGTGGTGGAGAAGGAGGTTGTTGATGTTCATCTTGGTGCGCTTCCTCGTTTTCTTCATCTTGGTTTGTCCCACTTGTGGATGCTTCCGTATCAACTCTTGGTTCACCTTGTCGTGAGGTAGAAGCTTCCACTTAGATGGACGAGGTACTCTCCTTCACTTCCATTGGACAAATCTTGCCAATGGACAAGTCTTGAATTGCTTCCGAAGGGTCTTTGTCTCCTACATCAATTGGCAATTGCTCTACTTGCGAGTCGTTAGATTCATCAAACTTCACATCTACAGTCTCTTCAACCTTTCGGGTGAAATTGTAGTAGACACGGTAAGTGTGAGAGTTTGAGCCATAACCAAGTAGGAAACCTTCATGAGATTTAGGAGAAAATTTAGAACGACGATGCTTATCAAGAATGTAGCACTTTGAGCCGAATACTCGAAAGTATCCAACTTGGGTTTGTTACCAGTGAGGAGTTCGTATGCCGTCTTGCCGAGTAGCTTGTGAAGATACAAGCGATTTGTTGCATGACAAGCTGTCTCAACCGCTTCCGCCCAAAAGTGCTTTGGCGTTTTGTACTCATCAAGCATCGTTCTTGCCATCTCGATAAGAGTCTAGTTCTTCCTTTCAACAACTCCATTTTGTTGAGGTGTGTACGTAGCCGAGAACTCGTGTGAAATCCCTTCTTCATCAAGAAAGGTGTCCACATTTGTGTTCTTGAACTTCGTTCCGTTGTCGCTCCGAACCTTCTTGATCTTCACGTCAAACTGATTTTGGGCCTTCCTAGCGAAGTTTTTGAAGATCTTTTGGACCTGCGATTTGTCATCAAGAAAGAACACCCACGTAAATCTTGAAAAATCATCAACTATGACTAGACCAAATGAGTTACCACCGAGACTATTGTAGGCATTTGGACCAAAGAGATCCATGTGAAGTAGCTCGAGTGGTCTTCTTGTGGTCATGATGTTCTTCACGCGGTGACTTCCTCCAACTTGTTTCCCTGCTTGACAAGCACTACAAAGTCTATCCTTGTCAAATATGACATCTTTTATTCCAAGGATATAATCACCTTTAATAGGCTTATCAAGATTTCACATACCAACATGACCTAGTCTTCTATGCCACAACCAGCCTTTAGAAGATTTGGTAATTAAGCAAGTTCTAGGTTGAGCCTTTTTAGTGAAATCAACAATGTAAAGATCTCCTCTACGTATACCGGTAAAGACCATTTTATGATTGTCTCTATGAAACACTTGGCAATCTACTTCAGTGAATAAGACACTGAAACTGAAATCCGCAAGTCTAGAAACTGAAAGTAAATTGTATCCAAGGGATTCAACGAGCATGACATTTTGTATGGAGCTATCATGTGAGATGGCCACCTTACCAAGGCCAACCACCTTACCCTTTGAATTATCACCAAAAGTGACATATTTTCGAGGGCCGTCGTTTTCAGCAAGCTCACGGAACATATCTTTATCTCCGGTCATATGATCAGTACATCCACTATCAAGGACCCATTCCTTTCCTCCAACCATGTAGCCGCGAAGATTTGCCATAAGACCAAAATGCCTCATTGCATCATCAAGATCATAGTCACTATCATCATCTTCATCATAGTATCCATGTTCAACATCATCTTGTGATTGATCAATTCCTAGAGAGGGTAATTCATTAGATAAATGATCATCACAATGGTTACCTTTATGAATTCTAATAGCTTCGGATATGATATCGCTAATGATTCCAACATTTCCTTTAGCACGCATGAGATTGGTAAGCTCAAATAGACAATCACCAAAGATAGGATCACTAGAGTTCATCTTACTCAAGGCAATAGACTTATGGAGAATTTCGTCTAAATTTTTCAAGGAATAATATGGAAATCGTTCCTCAAGAAATCTCCATATGGTGTGGGCACACTTGAGAGTAGGCAAACATCTAATCGAGTTTCTAGGCAAGCCTCTAATGATGAGCTCAAAAGTTCTAAGATTGCGAATCATGTCAATATCTTCATCTAGGGTAGGGTGCAAAGGATCAACATGAGGTGCACAAGGGCTAGTAATGTACTTGTTCAAATGATATTCATTGAAAATCTCAAGCATTTCATTTTTCCACTCATGAAAATACTCTCCATCAAGAATAGGCACTCTATGTCTAAGACTCCCCAAAGTAGACACATCCATCTTCCTCCAATGGTGTTTAAACCAAGGCAATGGAAACCAAAGCTCTGATACCAATTGAAAGGATCGAGAAGAGGTGTCTAGAGGGGGGTGATTAGACACTAAGTGCCAAAAGTTGCAATTTTTAATATTCTTAAGTTTAAGTGGAGTTTAAGCACAAGTTTAACAAACACAATACATATCAAGCAAGCATGCAATGAGTATATGAGCAGCGGAAAGTAAAGCATGCAACTTGCAAGAATGTAAAGAGAAGGGTTTGGAGTATTCAAACGCAATTGGAGACACGGATGTTTTTGTCGTGGTTCCGATAGGTGGTGCTATCGTACATCCACATTGATGGAGACTTCAACCCATGGAGGGTAACGGTTGCGCGAGTCCATGAAGGGCTCCACCCACGAAGGGTCCACGAAGAAGCAACCTTGTCTATTCCATCATGGCCGTCGCCCACGAAGGACTTGCCTCACTAGCGGTAGATCTTCACGAAGTAGGCGATCTCCTTGCCCTTACAAACTCCTTGGCTCAACTCCAAATCTTGTCGGAGGCTCCCAAGTGACACCTAGCCAATCTAGGAGACACCACTCTCCAAGAAGTAACAAATGGTGTGTTGATGATGAACTCCTTGCTCTTGTGCTTCAAATGATAGTCTCCCCAACACTCAACTCTCTCTCACAGGATTTGGATTTGGTGGAAATAAGAATTGAGTGGAAAGCAACTTGGGGAAGGCTAGAGATCAAGATTCATATGGTTGGAATGGAATATCTTGACCTCAACACAAGTGTAGGTGGTTCTCTCTCAGAAAATGTGTATTGGAAGTGTAGGTATGTTCTGATGGCTCTCTCCATGAATGAAGAGTTGGTGTAGGGGTATATATAGCCTCCACACAAAATCTAACCTTTACACACAATTTGCCAAACTCGATGGGACCGAATGGTGAAACTCGGTCGGACCGATTCAGCAAACCTAGTGACCGTTAGGATTTCCGGTGGGACTGAGATGCAACTCGGTAGGACCGATATGGTTAGGGTTACGGCATAACGTAATCTCGGTGTGACCGATTACACAAACTCGGTGGGACGGATTTTGGTAATAAGCTAACCAGAGAGTTGTTCAGGTAAACTCAGTGGGACCGATTCGCTCATATCGGTGAGACCGAAGTGTTACAAAAGGGAAACAGAGAGTTTACGCAATCTCGGTGGGACCGATCGCTCATCTCGGTAAGACCGAAACTTTACAAAGGGAAACAGAGAGATTACAATCCCATCTCGGTGAGACCGAGATCCCTATCGGTGAGACCGATTTGCCTAGGGTTTGTGGCAGTGGCTATGACATTTGAAACTCGGTGGCGCCGGATAGAAAGAATCGATGGGGCCGAGTTTGACTTTTGGTTTAGGTCATATGTGGATGTGGGAAGGTAGTTGAGGATTTTGGAGCATATCACTAAGCATTTTGAGCAAGTAAGCCATTAAGCAACACCTCATCCCCTCTTGATAGTATTGGCTTTTCCTATAGACTCAATGTGATCTTGGATCACTAAAATAGAAAATGTAGAGTCTTGATCTTGAATCTTGAGCCAATCCTTTGTCCTTAGCATCTTGAAGGGGTTCCACATCCTCTAGTCCATGCCACTCCATTGTTGAACTTATCTGAAACATACTAGGTAAAAGTGTTAGTCCAACAAGAGATATGTTGACATTAATTACCAAAACCACCCAGGGAGCACTTGTGCTTTCAGTATAGCAGTTGATTTATCAGCCATTTGCAAAGATATTTCAGTAGGTGTCAACTTATTCAAATCAAGTCTACGATATAAAGAGAGAGGCATAACACTAACACCGGCTACAAGATCACATAAAGAAGTTTTAACATAGTTTCTTTTAGTGGAGCATGGTATAGTTAGTACACCGGGATCTCCAAGTTTCTTTGGTATTCCACCCTTAAAAGTATAATTAGCAAGCATGGTGGAAATTTCAACTTCCGGTATCTTTCTTTTATTTGTAATTATATCATTCATGTACTTAGCATAAGGATTGGCTTTGAGCATATCAGTTAATCGCATACGCAAAAAGATAGGTCTAATCATTTCAGCAAAGCGTTCAAAATCCTCATCATCCTTTTTCTTGGATGGTTTGGGGGGAAAGGGCATGGGTTTCTGAACCCATGGTTCTCTTTCTTTACCATGTTTCCTAGCAACAAAGTCTTTTTATCATAACGTTGATTCTTTGATTGTGGGTTATCAAGATCAACAGCAGGTTCAATTTCTATGTCATTAGCATTACTAGTTTGAGCATCATCATGAAAATTATCATTAACATTATCACTAGTTTCAGGTTCATTGCCTGATTGTGTTTCAGCATCAGAAATAGAAACATCATTTGGATTATCAGGTGTTTCAACAACAGGTTCACTAGAAGCATGCAAAGTCCTATCATTTTTCTTTTTCTTCTTTTTAGAAGAACTAGGTACATCTATATTATTTCTCTGAGAATCTTGCTCAATTCTCTTAGGGTGGCCTTCAGGATACAAAGGTTCCTAAGTCATTCTACCAGTTCTAGTAGCCACTCTAACAACATTATCATTATCTTTACTATTCAATTCATTGAGCAAATCATTTTGAGCTTTAAGTACTTGGTCTACTTGAGTGGTAACCATAGAAGTGTGTTTACTAATAAGTTTAAGTTCACCTTTGACATTAGCCATATAATCACCCAAGTGTTCAAGCATATTTGAATTGTATTTCAATTGTCTACCAAAATAAGCATTAAAATCTTCTTGCTTAGCCATAAATTTATCAAACTCATCTAAGCATGGGCTAGCAAACTTAGTAAATGGGATTTCAGCTTTATCATATCTATAGAGAGAATTTACCTTTACTACTTGTGTCGGATTATCAACACCATGAGTTTCTTCAATAGGTGAAGGATTAATACCATACGTTTCTTCAACATGCGGTAAATTAAGACCATGTATTTCTTCAATAGGAGGTAAATTCTTAACATCTTCAGCTTTAATACCTTTTTCTTTCATAGATTTCTTGGCCTCTTGCATATCTTCAGGATTGAGAAATAGAATACCCCTTTTCTTCGGAGTTGGTTTAGGAATAGGCTCAGGAACTGGCTCCAGAGGTGTCCAATTATTTTCATTTGTCAACATATTATTCAATAGAATTTCAGCTTCATCCGGTGTTCTTTCCCTGAAAACAGAACCAGCACAACTATCTAGGTAATCTCTGGAGGCATCGGTTAGTCCATTATAAAAGATATCAAGTATTTCATTTTTCTTAAGAGGATGATCAGGCAAAGCATTAAGTAATTGGAGAAGCCTCCCCCAAGCTTGTGGGAGACTCTCTTCTTCAATTTGCACAAAATTATATATATCCCTTAAAGCAGCTTGTTTCTTATGAGCAGGGAAATATTTAGCAGAGAAGTAATAAATCATATCCTGGGGACTACGCACACAACCAGGATCAAGAGAATTAAACCATATCTTAGCGTCACCCTTTAATGAGAACGGAAATATTTTAAGGATATAAAAGTAACGAGTTCTCTCATCTTTAGTGAACAGGGTGGCTATATCATTCAATTTAGTAAGATGTGCCACAAAAATTTCAGATTCATAACCATGAAAAGGATCAGATTCAACCAAAGTAATTATATCAGGATCAACAGAGAATTCATAATCCTTAGCAGTAACAAAGATAGGTGAAGTAGCAAAGGCAGGGTCAGGTTTCATTCTCGCATTTAGAGATTGCTTACTCCATTTAGCTAATAACCTTTTGAGTTCATTTCTATTTTTGCAAGCTAAAATAGCAAAAGAAGCTTCTTGATCAAAAACATAACCCTTAGGAATAACAAGTGATTCTTCATCATCACTTTCATTAGTATCATCAGATTCAATATTTTCAATTTCTCTAGCTCTAGCAAGTTGTTCATCAATAAAATCACTAAGTGGCATAGTAGTATCAGGCATAGAGGTAGTTTCATCATAAGTATCATGCATAGCAGAAGTGGCATCATCAATACCATGCGACATATCAGAACGAATAGCAGAAGCAAGTGTAGGTGTTGCAAACTTAATCATAACAGAAGGTGAATCAAGTGCAGAGCTAGACGGAAGTTCCTTACCTCCCCTCATAGTTGAGGGATAGATCTTGGTTTTTGGATCTCTCAAGTTCTGCATAATGATAAGCAGATATAAATCCCAAGTGACTCAAAGAATAGAGGTATGCTCCCCGGCAACGGCGCTAGAAAATAGTCTTGATAACCCACAAGTATAAGGGATCGGAACAGTTTTTGAGGGTAAAGTATTCAACCCAAATTTATTGATTCGACACAAGGGGAGCCAAAGAGTACTCTCAAGTATTAGCAGCTGAGTTGTCAATTCAACCACACCTGGAAACTTAATATCTGCAACAAAGTGTTTAGTAGCAAAGTAATATGATAGTAGTGGTAACGGTAGCAAAAGGTAATGGTAGTAAAAGCAATGTTTTTGGTATTTTGTAGTGATGATAGCAATAGCAACGGGAAAGTAAATAAGCGAAGAACAATATATGGAAAGCTCGTAGGCAATGGATCGGTGATGGAGAATTATGCCGGATGCGGTTCATCATGTAACAGTCATAATCTAGGGTGACACAGAACTAGCTCCAGTTCATTGATATAGTGTAGGCATGTATTCCAAACATAGTCATACGTGCTTATGGAAAAGAACTTGCATGACATCTTTTGTCCTACCCTCCCGAGGCAGCGGGGTCCTTACGGAAACTAAGGTATATTAAGGCCTCCTTTTAATAGAGAGCCGGAACAAAGCATTAACACATAGTGAATACATGAACTCCTCAAACTACGGTCATCACCGGTAAGTATCCCGATTATTGTCACTTCGGGGTTAACGGATCATAACACATAATAGGTGACTATAGACTTGCAAGATAGGATCAAGAACACTCATATATTGATGAAAACATAATAGGTTCAGATCTGAAATCATGGCACTCGGGCCCTAGTGACAAGCATTAAGCATAGCAAAGTCATAGCAACATCAATCTCAGAACATAGTGGATACTAGGGATCAAACCCTAACAAAACTAACTCGATTACATGATAGATCCCATCCAACCCATCACCGTCCAGCAAGCCTACGATGGAATTACTCACGCACGGCGGTGAGCATCATGAAATTGGTGATGGAGGATGGTTGATGATGATGATGGCAACGGATTCCCCTCTCCGGAGCCTTGAACGGACTCCAGATCAGCCCTCCCGAGAGGTTTTAGGGCTTGGCGGCGGCTCCGTATAGTAAAGCGCGATGATTTCTTCTCTTTGATTTTTTCTCTCCCTGAAACTCAATATATGGAGGTAGAGTTGGAGTCGGAGAGTTAACAGGGGGCCCACGAGGTAGGAGGCGCGCCCCCCACCCTCGTGGAGAGGTGGTGGGCCCCCTGGCCTTCATCTTTTGCGGGTATTTTTCTTATTTTCTAAAAAGTGGCTCTGTGAAGTTTCAGGTCATTCCGAGAACGTTTGCACCTGCACATAAATAACACCATAGTAATTCTGCTGAAAACAGCGTCAGTCCGGGTTAGTTCCATTCAAATCATGCAAGTTAGAGTCCAAAACAAGGGCGAACATGTTTGGAAAAGTAGATACATTGGAGACGTATCACGGCTTCCACCGCCACCCTCGCCAGCGCGATTGGCGACCTGAAGAAGAAGACGGAATAAGCAGAGAAGAAAAAAGACTAGCTCAAGGAAAAAATCGGAGCGCGAACGAGAGATGAAACTTACCCCGCCAAGACTGGGACCGGGGTTGGCCTCCCGTCCCCGCCGCCACGCTTCCTCTTGGCCGGCCTCCCGGCCCCGGCCGGGTCTGCCGTGCGCTTCGGGGCCTGGGGTCGCGGCGCGACACTATCTTTCCCATGCGGGTGGCTCTGCGCCGTCCCATGCAAGGACCCGGGTCCGCCCGTGTCGCCGCCTCCCCCACCCAACGCCACTACACCAACAACTGGCGTCAGCATCGACCATTCCGTGCCGCGGTCAGCAATTCAAGACACATGAAGAAAAACACGAGACTTACCTGCGCGACGCCCAGCGCCGGCGTCGGACTCGGCCTCCTCCTCTCCGCCATGCGCCGCGGGCTTCTCTGGCGCCACCAGTGCCACCTGCGACGAGGCCCGGGCGTAAGGATGCCGAATCGCGTTCAGAAGTATCCCACGCATCGCGTCAGGACGGATGAGAAGGTGTGCGGCGGCAAAGTAAGAAGACCGGACACTCACCTACGGCGCCGGGTTTGACTGGTTGTACGGCGCCTTGCCGAACCGCCACCTCCCCAAGGTTGGCCTTGGAGATGCCATTCACGTCGCGCGTGATCTACTCCGCGGACAGCCGCGTCGACCCCATGCGATTGGGGTCTTGAAGGCCGACCATTTCGCCGATGAGGCAGGAGCGTCCCTGAAGCGGAAGGACCCGGCACCTGACGAATGCGGCGAGGAGGTCGGTTCCGGTGAGCCCCTCTTGCATCCTCATCACCGTCACCCGCTCGCAGAGATTGACGATCTCCTGCGACGGGCGTCTGGGCAAGTAGCCCCAGTTCGTCTTCGCCCGCGGAGGTGCGATGGAGAAGGCCGGAAGGTTGATGTGATCCGCACCAAGGTTGCAGACGTAGAAGAAGGAGTTCTGCCACTTCTTGGCAGAATCCTCCAGCGGGATCTTGGGGAAATCCGCCCCCGACCGCTTCGAGATGATGGCGGCGGCGCAATCGGCGAACTCCCGGGCCGACGGGCCCTGCTGCTTCAAGGAGAAGAAGCGCGCCCAGAGGTCGATCGTAGGCTCGACCCCCAGGTACCCCTCGCAAAGGGTGACGAAACCGGAGAGCTGGACGATGGCGCCGGCGCCAAGATGATGCGGCTGGAGCCCGAAGAACCCCAAGAACGCGCGGAAGAATGTGCTCGCCGGCAGCCCGAACCCGCGCTCGAAGTGTGTGAGGAAGACCACGCGCTCCTGCCCCTCGGGCCGAGGCCTCTGCTCGCCACGCGGCAGGCGGACGCCGACGTCCGTCTCCCGTGGTAGGCGTTGCGTCACCCGGAGTTGGGTGATGTCCTCAGAGGTGACATTTGAACCCATCCAGGAGCCCGATGGCAGCGACATGATCGAAGGAAGAAGAAGAAGGAAGATGGACGGCGAAGGAGTTCTGCTCGGAGCAGCGGGCGCCGGAGTGCGTCAGTTGCAAAGAGCGGAGCGAGAGCAATGACAGGAGGGCGCGAGCGAGAACAATGCCCGCCGCCCCCTGCCCCCCGATTTATAAACCTCGGTTTGAACGTGGGGAAGTGGGATCGTCTGCACGCGCCCGTTCCACTACCCTGCAATAAGTGCACACGTACACGCGCAGTAACTGCCCAGGGAAGATTCGGCGGACTTCTCGGTCCTCGCCATGGCCAGGATGCCACGATCCGGTTTCCAAGAAAACTGGCAAACAGTGGGTGTTGCCGGACCCGGCGCTCGCAGAATCCACCTTGCTTAAGGGGGAAACTGCGAAGGCCCACTCATCCGAAGACGGCGGACCTTCACAGCTTCGGGGACTACTATCGGGGGGATGGACCCCGGGGAGGCAACGGAACCCGGATCCTCTTCAAAAAAGAACGGGGTTGGCACCACCCCGCAATACCGGCACGCGCTTGGCCGGGTCACTCGACCCGTCCAAGCCCCGCAAGCCGGCCAGACTAGCCGACCTGGCAAGACGCGTCGACTCGGCCCCAACAACTAGTGCAAGACAGCTGAACCCGGCACAACCGAAGCCTCCTCGACAAGCCAGCACCACCCGTGGCGTGCTACGCGATCCAGCCACGGGTCAACTCCCATTCCATCCAGGCCGTATGATGGGACAAGACTGAAATCAATGATGACCGAGGCAACAGTGCCCCGCCCATGCCTCTGGTTAGCAGGAACGTGGCAACAGTGCCCCTCACCTACCCGCTGACTAGGGCCGGCATGGCTACAATGCCCCAGCCTTCACCGCTGACGACAGCAAGCGGCAACCTGATGGAGAGCACTGTACACGACTCGACTCGGCCACGCCCTGACGATCGACAAGACGGCGCACAGCCCCCCTAAGCATGTGGGGCCTGCACCTAGGGGAACCCGGCGAACCACAAGCCCTCAGCGGTACCCAGCCCGGGTTCCCGGACACCGACAATACGGACCCACTGACTTGTAACATTACCATTGTACCCCTGGGGGGTTGGACTATAAAACCCCCCGAGAGCCCACGATCAAATGAGAGAGCGAGAGAGAGGGCAAGCAGAAGATACATACAATAGAAAAGCAAGCAAGCATAGGACTAGCCACAAAACAGCAACACCGGAGAGAAGGAGCAGCCCAAGCCTTGGCCAGCTTCCTTCCTCCTCCATACAGCTCCAGGAGCAACATTGTACTATCGATCATCCAACTACACTCGGCAGGACTAGGGGTATTATCTCTCCGGAGAGCCCCGAACCTGGGTATGTCCGGGGTCCCGCGCCCGCTCATGCCAACCTCGCCTCTGGAGTCCACCAGCGCCCTCAAGCCTCCTCCTCTCTTTAGCCATCCCTTGGCATCTTCCGTGCGCCCACCACGACAGTTAGGTCACCTCATAGCTCTACATTTTTCCATGGCATCCATCGTCATGCACTTGTTTTCTTTGTATTTATTGTTCCCCCCCCCCTTCTCTCCAATTGACACCGAGACTGACGTTGCTCCTGACGTCGACTACAACCCTAATGACCAGTCCTTTGCAGTAGAGCTTCCAGGCAAGCAAACCCCCTTGATCATTCTGATATCGCCCATTTCCCTTCTCTCTTATGCTTGCATTAGAACTGCTACTGCTTTTGCATGATCGTATTCTGATGCATAGCCTACTTTTGTGACCTACTTTTGTACCTTACTTGCTTAACCTAAACTGCTTACTATAGGTTGGTTAGTGATCCACCAGTGACCCCTCACCTTGTCCTAGTTGTCCCCGCTTGATGACCAATGACTCGACCAGCGTGATCGACGTCGAGAGCCCGACACATCATATCACCCCCTTAGTTGTACGAAACTGCAGGGTTACTATCGAGTGCTGAGGGTGATACCTCGTGTAGCATGTCTGATGAGATCTCTGTAGTGTAGTTAATCGGTCGTGGTCTACGGAGGGTGATTCCTCCTTAACCACTCCCGATAACGACCATGTCATACAAGTCATCAAGAGTTAACCCTCGAGGGTGATTCCTCTAAGTTCACCTTGATGATTACATCAAGTGGAAACCATCAAGGGTGATTCCTCGGATCCCCCCTTGGTGTTTTGGATACACAGTTACTTTGACTTTACCCCAAAACCGTGTTAAAGACGGGTTGGCCCCGAGGGGTACCCGCGAGAGTTACTGTTACTATAGGACAGGAGGGATAGGCGGTACCACCCCGGTAGAGTGGACCTGAGTTCCCGACAGTCTATTGTGAGTCGGGTCGACCATGAGTGTACCATGAGTTGATGTGAAGTCGGGTTGACCTAGAGGGTCCCAGCGAGATTTCTATGCGGCATGGCCGGGCATTCTGGGCCCTTGCCGTAAGTCCACGAGACGGGGCGGCGGAGTCACATGATCGTGAGTCTCTGCTCGTTACTGCGTGCTCCCAAGACACTAATGGTTTGGATATGTGATCCAAGTAGGCCTCTGGACTTTTCGCACTAACCACCACGTGGGAATAAGTATGGGTACTCTGCATCGTATGTATCAGCCGAAAGGTCTTCAAACGTCAGCGACTGAGCGGCGCGCGCCCGGGTGGCCCGCGTAAGCACCTACCTTGTATAAGGAGGCAACCAGGACTGACACCAACCGCGTACGCAACATGTAGGATTGCAAAGGGCGATGGGCCCAAGACCACTAGATGCTTAGGATGTAGACCGGTGTGCTGTCCTCTACGTTGAGCCTAGGTAGGACATCGGTGTGTTGATCGGCCAAGGCTGGTCATGACGTGATGGTGTGCCCGACCGGAGTCGATCGAGTGTGTCGGGTAAGTTTGTGCACTCCTGCAGGGAAGTTTAATCTATTCGAATAGCCGTGTCCATGGTAACGGACGCTCGGAATTGTATCCCGGTCGATACAACTAGAATTGGATGCTGAAGCATGAGAAAATGATATGATTGTTGTGGGATTGCTTTCTCAAAGGGAGTCGAGAAAGGATCTCTGGGCGTGTTTAATACAACTTACTTGCTATTTATAATATGCTATTATGTACTCTTCTAAATGTTGCAAGATGCTAGTCTTTGATAG
This sequence comes from Triticum aestivum, assembly GCF_018294505.1. Lineage (NCBI taxonomy): Eukaryota > Viridiplantae > Streptophyta > Magnoliopsida > Poales > Poaceae > Triticum > Triticum aestivum. The sequence goes on from NC_057797.1 coordinate 572,637,130, forward strand.
GCTAGGCTTCCCCTTCTCTTCTAGCATTCTGCAATTCAGTCCACAGATACAACCCATTCCTTTGATATCGATGCATACTTAGTATAGATCTGATGTAAGTCTTGCAAGTACTTTGGATGAGTACTCACGGTTGCTTTGCTACTTCTTTTTTCCCTATACCCAATTGCTGCAATCAGATGACGGATCCCAGGAGCCAGACGCCACCACCGATGACTACTACTACCCCGAGGGTGCCTACTACTACATGGAGGTCGCCGACGACTAGGAGTAGTTAGGAGGCTCCCAGACAGGAGGCCTTGCCTTCTCGATCATCATTGATGTTTGTGCTAGCCTTATTAAGGCATAATTGTTTAACTTATGTCTGTACTCAGATATTGTTGCTTCTGCTGACTCGTTTGTGTTCGAGCTTATGTATTCGAGCCCTCGAGGCCCCTGACTTGTAATATAAAGCTTGTATTTCTTGAATTTGTGTCTAGAGTTGTGTTGTGATATCTTCCCATGAGTCCCTGATCTTGATCGTACACATTTGGTGTATGATTAGTGTACGATTGAATCGAGGGCGTCACAACCGGCCTAGTAGTGCATGAAAAAATCTTGTGGGCCTTTGTTTGGGCCGGCCTTTTTACCTTAAATGGGCTACTGTTGGGTTGTGCTACGTGTCAGCGTATCATAGGCGCGTTCCATCCATTGTATGAATGACATCTATCCCAACGCTAAGCTGACACGTGGATCCTTCAGTGAATAAGAAATTTACACATGGAAAATTTACATTGGTACGGACCGTTAGTGGGTTATCGGATCCAAAACTGGACCCGATAGCTTAACGGCGAACCGTTACGGTGGATGCCACGTGTCGGTTACCCTTGATGAAAACACTTCCATGACGCGGTATTTATCGTCATGGAAGTGGACACTTCCATGATGATAATATGATAATTTAAGTATTGTCATGGAATATTTCTACGACAGCACAGATATGACTATCTTAATTCTCTCATAAAATCGTCATAGATGTACATGCATGACAGAAAACATGACCTACTGTGACAAACACGTATCATCACGGAAGTGTGTGTTTTGTAGTGCTTGGTCGATAATGTTGATGGACATGTTATTTACTTCTGTAATGAAGCTACTAGAATTGCTAAGCCTGATCCTAAAGATAAGAATAAGCATGTTGTTGGCATGCTCATTGTCTCTGTTAAAATAGAAGATCATTGTTACCACGATTTATGTGATTTGGGTGCTCGTGTGAGTGCTATTTTGTTTACCTTATATCAAGAGACTATGAATGATATTGCACCTGCTGAAATAGAGGACGTTGATGTTATTATTAAACTTGCGAATAGAGATACTATTTCACCACTTGGGATTGTTAGAGATGTTGAAATTTTGTGTGGAAAGATAAAATATCCTATTGATTTTCTAGTTCTTGGTTCTCCACAAGACGATTTTTGTCCCATTATACTCGGTAGACCTTTTCTAAATACAATTAATGCTAAGATAGACTGCAATAAAAAAACGGTTAGTGTTAACTTTGGTGATGTGTCTCATGATTTTAATTTTTGTAAGTTCCCTAGACAACTTCGTGATAAAGAATTGCCTAGTGAACTGTATGCTCTATGTCGTTTCCTTTGTTTTGCCTCATCACAAGCAGTTCATCCGAGTGAACTTTATGCCCTATGTCGCACACACCTTCATCTGGGTGATCATCTCTGTTGTGTTGGGTAATCAAAAATAGTTCATCCAACTGAACGGTATGATGTCTATTGCACACACCTTGATATGGCTGACCATTTATGTTATTCTGGCTCATCACAAACACTTCATATGGATCAACTGTATGTCACGTATCAAAAATAGTTCGTATTATTTGGGACGATTTTATTACGACGCCGTTTGCGATTAATGCATCGCACACAGTTTGGTCGACGGGTCTCTAATTCATGTGTCACGTTTGGACCATCCTGCAGTAGTGTATGAGTTACATTAATATCTTTACATAGTACTCTGTTTGTGACAGATTGTTGTTATACTTGTTTTTAGTAGCTTATGTTTGCATTTTGTTGTACCTATAGGGGTGTACGGATTTTAAAATGTGTTACCATGTAGTAGCTAATGATGAATTGCAATTTTATATTTAGTCCATGAAAGGCATGATCAGATTCAAATCTTATTTACACTAACCTACCGCATGAGTTTTGTTTAAGTTTTGCGTGGATGATGTTTCTAAGGCCGAGGAGAGACAATGTTATAAGATGAATTTGGAGAGATGCAAGCGCTCAAGCTTGGGGATGCCTTGTCCCCAAAATACTATTTAAAGAGGCCTCAAGCTCCAAGCTTAGGGATGCCCCAGCATCCCCCTCATCTTCCTCAACATCTCTTAGTATGTCTCGGTTGAGCCTATGTTCTTATTGTTCACATGATATGCGTTAATTCTTGGGTTTTTATCATTTATGCCACTAGTTGTGTCTCACTACTCAGTTTTGCCATTAGAAATTACAACTGCTCAAAAATGTCATCGTTTCGTGAGATGTTTTCTCAAAAATGCCATTAGATATCACAAAAATGCTATCATTCCATTAGATGTTTGCTCAGACATGCCATTAGACATCGTTATTGTCCGGTCAAACTCGTTGACCATGTTATATGACAAAAATACCCTATACCCACATGTCAGATCTCTCTATCTCAAAGTGTGGACCTCACTTGTTCGGAGTAAGCAAGCGAATAATTTTAGAGCAAACAAAAATGTTGTTGGGATCAAGTGGGACCCACACTTTATTGTAGTGAGATAGAGGGAGAGCTGACATGTTAGTCTATAGGTATTTTGGTCATTATAACATGGCAAATGAGATTTGAGCTGACAATCATGGTGTTGAGTGGCATTTTTGAGCATGCGCCTAACGAAGCGAGACATTTTTGAGCAGTTAAAATTCCTAGTGGCAAAACTGAGTAGTGAGACACAATCAGTGGCATAAAATGATAAAAAACCCAATTCTTAAAGCATCATTTCCTTCCTATTTCTTTTCAGCAAACATGCACCATGCTGGCTTGAGAATGGTTCTTGGTGGTCCAAATATTTATAGAATGTTTTATGTGCTACATTTATATCTTTTAGAGTCGTGATATTTATATAATGCAATATGTAGGCCAACTGCATAGATGCATGGGGCACCCCCATGGGTACTCCTCTAGCCCCTCATGACCTTATCGTGATGTCCAAGAACGACATATTTTATTTGATTTTTTATCACCGAGAAACCATATTTCTTGCAATTTCCAAAAACAAGTACTCCAATAACTCGTACTGGGCACTAGATTAATAAGTTAGTATAATAAAATAGTATAAAACTATGCCAAAATTATGAATAAGTGATATAAAAGTACCATAAACATAAAAATATGTGTAAATTGTCACAGGTGCACCAGCACAAAAGTCTATGCCATTTCCTAGCCACTGTGAAGACCATTGATCTGGCTATGAGATCCATGCAAGATTTCTTCTTCTAGCCTCTCAAAATAAACACTACCATTTTTTGTACTAGATGGTCAAATTATTACATAATAGAGAACATTATCGCTATATCTTTATGAACATATTTGTAAAATCACAGTTAGTTAATTCTCAATGGACCGAGGCAATATTGTGTTTGTTTACAGAATGAACGTATTTTTTTTCTCACGCTGTGAACTTTTTACAGATTTTTATGAAAAAAATATGAATTGAAAATTAGTTAACTAATTCTCAATCGACCATGAAATTGAAATACGTAAGTGCAATACGTAAGTGCAGTGATATCTAATATGTATATTAGATTTAAGGGGTCATGGATTTTTGCAGGATTTTCAAAGGATAGGGATTTCACGTGGGATTTTACTCTTCTTTTTATCTATACTATACTAGGAGAGAGGCTATGTCAACAGTGTAATTTTGTTTCCTGGGTAGAGAAAATGACAGGAGGATGGACCAATTGGCCCATGTACAGGCAGAGCAGACAGCTAAGTCATACCTTTATCTCTTGGGACCTGTCTTGTCCTGCACCAACCAAGCAGTGCTCCTATCGTTTGCAGTAGTATCATGTTTTCTTCTCAGGCTTATTATTTCCATTCAATAGATGTACGGGTCAGACTTACTAAGAAAACTGTGTAAGCTCCCGCTCCTATTAGCTTTTCACTTGAATATATGTCTGTTGTGCGACCTGTGGCTGCCCCGGAGAGGATCTCACAACAGACGTCACACGGGATTGTCGCTTTGTTCAAGGATGGGGCTGGGCCAGAGAGAATGGCATTTCCTATTTGGTGCCTTCAACGCCCGTTAACGTGCAAATCGTTAACTGGCGCTGAAGGCGCTCTTGCCTGGGCCGGCCCATCTATGGGTGCCACAGGAGAGACCTCTTCACGGTTTTAGGAAGCCTCACAGCCGGGTTTTTCTTCGATTTTGGTTTTTACTGGACCGGTCTTTTTTAGATATTTACTTTTCTATTTTCATTTTTTGGATTTTTATTTACTTTTTATTTTCCTTTTCCTTTTTCTTTTTTCTTTTAAACATGCATGAACTGTTTTAAAATTCAATGAAACATTTTTAGAAAATCAAATAACTCCTTTCAAAATCGATGAACTTTTTTGAACTTCAGGATATTTTTCAAAATTTATGACCTTTTTAAAATCGATGAACTAGTTTTTAAAATTTCCCATGGTTTTAAATTTACGAACTTTTTTTCAAAATTGATGAGCCTTTTTTAAAAATCTATGAAATTTAAAAAAATTGATGAACTTTTCAAAATTGAGGAAAAGATCATTTTTTCAAAATTGATGATTTTTTCTAAAATTGATAAACTTTGTTCATATTCATGAAAACGTTTTCCAAAATTGTGAACTATTATTGTATTGATGAACTTTCTTGATTATATTCAAATGCGTGAACTTTTCTGAACCGAACTTTTTTTTGATTTTTTACATTTTTTGATTTCTTTTTTTGGAGCAAGCGATCTGTCTTTCAGCAGTACCGACCATTTGGTTTTATTTTTTTGGAGCGAGCGAGCGTGCTAGTGGGCCAGCCCATGCGAGCGCCAGCTCGTTAACTGTCGCAAAACGCGCCAATTAGGAGCTCCTAGGGAGAATGCATCGTGTGTGTACCGAGGGCAAACCCTATTTGACGCTCGTTAGCGTCAGAATGTTGTGCTTTCGCGCAGGGAGCCATTGGTTGGGCCGGCCCATGAACGGGATCAGCGTTTACCGTTCGATGCGTTCGCTGCCGCTTCCTTCTCTATTCCTTGTGGGGGTTTTTTTTCGTTTTTCTTCTACGATTTTTTCTTCCAGTGTTTTCATTGTTTTGCCTGGTTTTCAGTTGTTTTTTTTCCTTTTTTTTCTTTTTCTTTTTTGGTTCTTTTTTTCTTTTATGTTTCCTTTTTATTTTCTCTTTTGTTTTTCTTATCTTTATTGCGCATTATATAAAAAGTTCACCGGATATTACAAAAATCTTCATCATATTAAGAAAATGTTCATCGTATATTATGAAATAGTGCACCTTGCATTCTAAAATTGTTCATCGTGTATTACAAAAATGTTCATAGTATATAATGAAATTGTTCAACGTATATTAAAAAAAGTTCATTGTGTATTTAAAATTTGTTCATCGTATATAAAAAATTTGTTCAACGTATACAAAAAAATGTTCAGTTGTGTATTTTAAAAAAATTCAGTGTTTGTTTTAAAAAAATCTCTGTATTCTAAAGTTTGTTCAACGCATATTATAAAAATATTTATTTTAAAAAATAACATGATTTGCCGCTGCCTTTTATACTTTAAGACAGGCGCTGCAATTTTACCGTTGTAGGTAGCTAGCTCGGCTGGTTGGCTCGCTTGGATCCAGAATGAGGTCGGCAGTTCGATCCCAACTTGTGCGCTTCGTTTTTGAATTTTTGCTCGACGCGTGCTTATTGGGCCGGCCCGTTTGCGCTTCACTTCAGCGAAGCCGCGTCGCTCGGACGCTCACGGGCGGCGTATAGGAGCTCTCTGTACCGAGCAACCTTGTGCACCGATGCATAACTGGATTCTAGGCCGTTAATTAGATAAAAAAAAAGTAATGGGCTAGATTTTGGTCATAAGTTGGACCATAGGATTTTTGCACAGACAACTTGTGCGCTTCGTTTTTGAATTTTTGCTCGACGCGTGCTTATTAGGCCGGCCCGTTTGCGCTTCACTTCAGCGAAGCCGCGTCGCTCGGACGCTCACGGGCGGCGTATAGGAGCTCTCTGTACCGAGCAACCTTGTGCACCGATGCATAACTGGATTCTAGGCCGTTAATTAGATAAAAAAAAGTAATGGGCTAGATTTTGGTCATAAGTTGGACCATACGATTTTTGCACAGACAATCATGCACGGTATACAAATTAACGTGCACTCCACAACACAGACTCATAAAAAAAATTACATGCTTATTTTTTTGGCCAAACACAAACAAGTTTAATATATTTTGAACTGAATGTATGATTTCGGATCCGTTTTGACAGATATCTTTGTCTCGAGAGATCATTGAAATAAGATCAATGTTGAATATATGTTTGAAAATTATTATTATTATTATTTGCCTTTTGAAACTTGATTGACTCAAAACTTGCTGTACTGGAAGGTCGTGCACACAGTAGAGAGAGGTGGATATTTCTCACCAACAAATTACAAACGTATAAATGTTGCACTCAAGTTTCAAGTTAACTTTCAAAAGCAAAAAACAATATATTTTCTTAAAAAGCAACATTGATCTTGATTCAAAGATCTCCTCAAAACAAACAACACTGTTAAAACAGTTCTGAAAGTGAACATTTGGTTTGGAATATATGACTTTTTTTGTTTGGAGCAAAAATAATTGACACAAGTTCATTGATGGAAGAGGGAGATGTGTACTGCAGATTGATTTTGATAAAATAGAAGGACTATTATGTAAAGTTCCAACAAAGCATCTTCCAGGTCCATCAAGGTCTCTACATGAGCCTCTATACTATGCAAAAAGCGGATCCATCTTCCTATGTTCCTGTTGCCCTTATATAACACTGGTATAAAGAACTCTACGTCGGTGCATCACGTATAGGGTAGGTGTCTTTACCGTTATTGGTACACAATAAAACATCCAATGTTTCCTCGTGGCCTATAGGGATTCCTTGTATGTCGTGTGGTGTACGGAATGTCCCCACTATGGTCGATGTTGCTTCTATCGGGTGAAGAACCCTCCACCAAATTTTACAACTTAGAATTGTTACAATGCATGGGAGGCATCGGGGGCTTCGTCGGGCCCAACACAAAAATATGACACTTCTAGGTCCTCAACAGTTACATCATTTCTTTTCCTTTTTGTAGTATGACCGAACTTGTATCTTGAACCATTGTTACCTAAATCTTTACAAGAAAATGTAGATCGGCCGAGAGAATAGATCAAGAAAGGCATATCATTTTATGTCTAGGCGTCTAATAAATTCCAAAATCCTGAATGGGCACACAACACGATTCTTCACTAGGAAATAATCTATCATCTCATATGGTGTTTTTCTTAATTTTAAGTAGTGCATGTCAGCGAAGGTTTCCTTTGAAACACTTACAAGGCAATGAGGTAGTGAAAAGAATACTCCCTCCATCCCATTATGTTAGGTGTGTAAGCTTTTGACACGGAAATTGGCACAAGCCTAGTGGAAAATTACCGAGCCATGGTTACATGAAGTTTCCTCCATGATATCCCTTAAAATAAGTGATTGTCTGATCCATGATTACCAATGGTTAGCTTATGCTAATCCATGAGTTGAGGTCTAACACACGCCTTAGATTTTGTTTTTTTAAGCCTAGGCACCTAAGGTTTTTGGAAGAAGGGGGTACATTATAGGTAAAAAACATAATTGATATTTAATTAACCTTGACCATTTTATGTTTTGGAACCACTAAGAAAAACTTGTGGAACGGGATGGCGCGGTGTGACTTTTGACTGCTAGATCTTGAACTCTCAGGGAGCAAGGGGTAACTGTCATTGGACGACTGGGTATTGGAAATTATTAGAATACTCACTGTTCAAGATATCTTCCGATATTCCGATAAATCGGCCAATTTATCGCTTATCGTTGGGTGACCGATAAGATAAATCGGCTGATAAATCAGCCGATATGGTGATAAATCGGCCGATATGCCGATAAACTGGCCAATTTACCCCTTATCATGGGTCGACCGATAAGTTCCCGATAAGCGATATCCCCAACATTGAGAATACTTATGGGGATCCGTGGAAGAAAGAATTGAGCATTTGTTTTAGGCCTCTCCCTGTACACACGTGCTTGGATGAGGCGCTTAGTGTATGAAAGGGTTTAGCAAAAAAATCCCCAATGCATAAGTGTTGCTAAGATTACTTCATTAAGTTAGCTGTTGACCCTAAACTGTGTTTTTATCTAGGTTTGCATGCTTAACTTTGTTTCTTCCTCGGGTCACCGAACTACCCTCTTACCGTGCCACATCAAAAAAATTCTACCTAGCAACCTTAGCACCTATACAAGGTGGAGCACTAGGTGCAAGAAACACGATTGAAGACGGCTTCGGTAACCTAGACACTATTCACCTTTTTCTTGAGTAAATCCAATCCGCTCCTACGTGGAATTGCTTGGACCAAGCTAGTAGGTTGTTGGTAGGACAGAGCACAAAGCCTCTAGATCCCCTTGGTT
>NC_057797.1:572646011-572647767 GCF_018294505.1 Triticum aestivum
CGATCAGCGTTACAAGGCCCCTCTATGGATCGCAGGATTGTGAAACAAAGGATTACGAAATAGGAAAATTGTGTTGATAGGAAAACACAAGAATTGACAGGGTTGACGGTACAAGACACAGGATTACAAAACAAAGGGAGAAATTGCAGGAATAGTTGTTTAGATGACACATAGGAATTAAAGTGCTTCGGTCCTGCGCGGTTGATTCTATAACAGAGGTTTGACTGGAAATTCTAAATCCTATGTAATTGAGCTATAGGAATTTGGGTGGAATCCTATGTAAGTGCTTCGGTCCTGCGCCATTGCTTTGATCCAACGGAATTCCTTAGAATAAATTCCAAATGGATGGAATCCTACAAATATTTTACAATCCAAAAAGAACCTAAAATCTTGTTTCAAAACATCCCTACCTTCCAAAATTGACCTCCAGATTTTTGATGGGTGAGCCCCCAACCCGTTATGAAGAAAGGGCAAATCCCATAAGTGCACGACGTGGGCGCTCAATATCTGAGGTTTTTGCACAATCACCCATGTCTGACGAGTAAGCAAGGCCAAATCAAAATCTCGGTGTCTCTGAAACCAATCCCATCCATGTAATTAGGCCTTCCTTGGTAAAGATGAATTTTGAATGAATTCCGAGGGATAAGAATTTTGTAGAAAAAATTTATTTGGAGTCCTTTGGTTTGTAGGAATAAATTCCTATTCATATGTAGGATAAGAACCAATCTTTCACATTTTAAGGGGACAAAATATTAGCCTAGACCCAATAAAAAAATTCCTACCTAATGAATCAAGTGACATCTCTTTTCTATGGGAATTGAGATACATGTTATCCCACTTCCTATGATTTTTTATTTCTATGATATTTCTATCCTATGAACCAAATGAGGCCTTAGAAATTTCATCGTGTCCCACATGACCAAGGCAATCACTCACTTCCCCGGCTTATGCCCCCACCAAAATTTCCTACCATTGAGATTAGGTCTGAACGCAATCCTATTGGGAGTATGAAACATGATTAGAGTAAGCAGTTAGCACAACCTGAGTCATGTACCTAATCACTGCTTCTTTCCCCTTGCTGATGGAGTCTTTTCCACCCATCCCTGCACCTTATCCCACAAACCGGTCTTGAGAAATTTGAAGGTGCCACTAGTCAGTCGCCCCCACATTAGTGGGTGTTCCCAAGTTGCGAACACACAAATCCACCTGTTGTACCTTCACACATTTTTTTTCTGAAACAGGCAAAAGGTTTGCCACGTATATTAATTAAGAGATAATAGAGTTTTGTGTTACAATCACCCCTTGAAAAAAGAAGAAAGTTCATTTTACTACCCTGAATAAAGTGTATGGTTCACTTTACCCCTGATCTGTTTTTCGGCGTTTTCTATCCCCGAACAAACCAAAACCGGACAAAACACCCTCCTGGCTGGTTTGTTTCCACCCGTTGCTGATGTGGCACTAGTCAACGGCGGTTTTGACCTGGGTGGGTCCCCCTTGTCAGGTCTCTCTCTCTCTCTCTCTCTCTCTCTCTCTCTCTCTCTCTCTCTCTCTCCGGTTGCCGCACCCTGCTCGACCTCGCCTCGCTCCTCCGCGCTGTCGACTCCGCCGCCATCCGCCCTGTCGCCGCTCCGGCCGCACGCCTGCGCCGCCCCGCCTCCTCCCCTAGCTTCCGCTGTCGTCCCCGGTCGCCCCCGCGCGTTGCATTCCCCGGTCGCCGCACCCCGCTCAGCCTCGCCTCGCCTCGCTCCTCCGTGGC
>NC_057797.1:572648044-572657271 GCF_018294505.1 Triticum aestivum
GGCTCCGCTGCCATCCGCACCGTCGCCGCTCCGGCCACGCGCCTGCGCCATCCCGCCTCCTCCCCAAGCTTGCACCGATGTCCCCGTCCGCGCCCCGCGCCGCTCCTCGCCGCTTTGCACTGGCCGCGGCCGCATCGCTGCGCCTGGCGACGCCCGACCTCCCCCACTCGACGTGCTGTCTCCGCCGGCCAGGCGCCGGCCCGGCCGCCTGCCGGCTCCGTGCACACCGACTGCCGCCGTTGTGGCCGGCTGCTACTGCAGTAGGGGGCCACCCCTTTTTTCTTCTATTTCTTTGATTTTTTTTAAACCTATGAGTGGGACCCACCTGCAGGCTGCAGGTCAAGTACCACCTTTGACCGTGTCCACGTCACCATCCGGTCTGAGTAAACCACTTAGGGTGTTTCTTTTGTCCGGTGTGAGATTGTTTAGGGGGGTAAAGGAACCGAAAAATAGATCATGGGGTAGTGTGAACCACCCACTTTGTTCAGGGTAGTAAAATGGACTTTTTTCTTGAAAAAACATGAAGGAATACTCTCCCGGCATAATGGACCCTAGTTTATTAGAACCCGCGGCGACCCAAAACGACGTCTCTCTCTAGATATTGTCGAGGATAACTAGAGGCGGTATGGCCTTGTTGTGGAAAACATGGACATTTCTTTCATTCCAAATAGTCCACGTGGTGAGCATGGTGAGCGAGGCCATGGCTTTCCGGTTGGGAGTGGAAGAATCGATCAACCCGAGCCACCAATCTTTGATGGATCGCCTTAGTGGCCAGGTGGAGGTATCGACATAGACAATTTGGAGCCAATCCTTGATCATGCCCCGGAGTCTAATGGCAAACCGACATTTGAAGAATAGACGATCAACCAATTCATTTTCGCGCTTGCATAGGGGGCATGAGCCATAATTTGGCCAACTGCGCATGGCCAACCTATCCATGGTCCAAACCCTATTTTGGATGATGAGCCAAGCAAAGAACTTGGCCTTCGGCGGAGCCCCAATTCCACACCATATGCTCTAGGGGAGAGTGAATGATGCCAAGAAACCGTGCTTTGTAGGCGGATTCCTCCATGTAGAGGCCACTTGTAGAGTGCTTCCAAACAATGTCGTCGTCAATATATTCCTGAAGGTGGAAATGACTGATGGGTGGCCCAAAGTTCGAGAAATTGCCAGAAGTGATCAATAGAGAAATTGGACGATCTTGATCTTGTTAACCATGCACTATTCTTCTTGAGGCCTTCGCGCACCTTCCAGTTCTTCATCGTTGACGCTGCGTAGACAGAGGGGCAATGTCTTTGGGCTTGCGGTTTTGCACCCAAGGAGAGTCCCAAAATGGACTTTGTGCGCCGTTGCCCACGATAATAGTTGAGGAGGCACAGAAAAAGTCATAGTCCGCGTCATCACATGGGTTGCCCATGCCAACTCATGATCTTTGTTGGCTCCTTTCACACAAATAAAGTCATAGTCCGCGTCATCACATGGGTTTCCCATGCTAACCCATGATCTTTGTTGGCTTCTTTCACTCAAATCAAATCCAACTGTTGACACCGGATTTTGGCAAGGAACAAAAGGCAAGTAAGATGGCCTCAAGTGAAAGAGTTTTAAGCATGAAAAGTTTCAGGCCGCCGAGTGGAACAACTTTGATTTTTAAGTCATCAACATCCGACCTCATCTCAGTGGCCCGAAGCTGTACTCCGAGTGACAAAATTTAATGTTCTGAGTGCTTTTCGGCCGATTACGCTCTCAATATGGCCTCAGATGAAGGAGTGCTCTGAAGGAGTTGTCTTCGTCTCGTCGAGGCGATCGATTTTCATATATAAATCATCTCAATCCGAGTTCATATGCAAAAGTTATAGTCAATACGGTCTGGACAAGCCAGAGACCAAAATATTACGCTTGACACCAGACACATGATGAGTGTCTGATGCAATTCGTGAGCAATTCGGCCTTCAAGACGGCCTTGAATTGAAAAACCTTCAACACGAGAAAGTTTCGTCTCGTCAAGCCGATCGATTTTCATATATAATTCTTCTCAATCCGAGGTCGTATGAGACCTGGGGAGACAAATCAAGATCAGTCTATGTTTTCGGTCGAGTGAAAAGCTTATCATCCGAGTGAAAACTTACCGGTCGAGTGAAAGCTTACCTTTCGAGTGAAACCTTACCGGTCGAGTGAAAGCTTACTTTTCAAGGGAAAACTTACCGATCGAGTGAAAGTTTGACATCCAAGTGAAAACTTACCGGTCGAGTGAAAGCTTACCTTTCGAGTAAAACCTTACGGGTCGAGTGAAGGCTTACTTTTTAAGGGAAAAACTTACCGGTCGAGTGAAAGTTTGACATCCGAGTGAAAACTTACCGGTCGAGTGAAAGCTTACCTTTCGAGTAAAACCTTACCGATCGAGTGAAAGCTTACTTTTCAAGGGAAAACTTACCGGTCGAGTGAAAGTTTGACATCCCAGTGAATTTATTATCATCTGAGTAAAGATATTACCGTCGGAATTAAAACTTGCCGATCGAGTAAGAGATTGCCTTTCTGAGTGAAAATATAGTCATCCGAGTGGAAATATGGTCATCCGAGTGAAATTGTCCTCCAGGTAAAGATATTCCGAGTGAAAACCTACCGATCGAGTAAAAGGTCGAGTGAAAACTTATCGATCGAGTAAAAGATTGTCTTCCGAGTGAAATTATAGTCATCCGAGTGAAAGATTGTCTTCCAAGTGAAAGACTCTAACATCCGAGTGAAAAGGTCCAGTCGGACGAAAAACTCTAATATCCGAGTGGATGAGCTCGGATCCGAGTGAAACTGAAGATGTGCCCGAAAGGTAATCCAGATGACCTCGGATGGAAAAGTGATCAACACGGAAGTTGTGCATATCATCAAGACGGTAAACTTTGGTTTTGGAGTCATCATCATCAAAGATAGTATATGGCCTACAAGTTCACTATGAGACTCGGATAATCCAGTCTACTGCAAGACCGAGTCCGACTGGAAGGTAAAGATGACCTCGAAGAGTATTCAAGATGGCCTTATTTGAAAAAGTATCAACATGAGAGTTGTTCGTATCATCGAGGCGCACAAGTTTGATATTTGGGCCATCTTGATCGGAGATCATATGCAAGCTCGGCGGCCCGTGCAAGAAGGAAGACAGAGTTTGGGCCAGATTCAGACTGAATCAGAGTTGGAATAGAACTAGGACTCTAGGACGTGAATTGATGTATTTTTTCTTGTAAGGAAAGCCTAGATGAATCCTTTACTTGTACGGGAAGTCCAGCCGCCTCTTATATATGTTGGGGGTGACGGCCGATTGAACAACACCAATCGAACCAATCAATCTATTACACTTTTGTGTTCATCTATCTTTATCCCCTGCCCTTGTATCTTTCTTTCTCGTTCTTCGTTCGTTCTTCGCATTGGAGGGCAGCGATCCACGAGGCTCTAGGGGCGAGCGAATCGACCTAGGGCAGCCCATAGCCGCCGCGAGCCCTGACGGGGTCCCTCCCGGGCAAGTGGGGCTTCGGGTCTACAAAAGTGCCCGCCGACTGTCTTGCGTATCGCGCTGTCGGTCGGGTCTCCTTCGACGTGAGCTGCGGTGCATCACCCCCGGCGTCGAGGGTACACGTGACGTGTTCGTGTGCGAACACACTTTTTGGCGACTCCGCTGGGGACGAAGCTTTGAACAGTTTCCAGCATGTTCTTGCTACGAGGAGAGCGTCATCAAGCGGCTGCAATCTACAACGGTAACATGTATCATCAATCTCCTTATGTAGATGCAAATAGCCATTATGTTGATGTTGCTAGATCTTTCAATGGACATGTCATGTCGGCTAGCCCTAACGAGCAAAGGCCGACTAGTTATTCCGTTGGAGAAACTTGGAATTTACAGAATCGCGACATGCAACCTACGAATCTGAACTTTCGTGCATCGGCAACATCTTTCAATATGCCGGTGAACAACACGATTTGTTCGAGTGATCAATATATGACACCTCAATTACAGGAGGGTGTCTCACTGTTTTATCCATCGGCAACCGACTCGCAATATGCGGGTTCATCCCCAAACATGCCGATGGATGGGGGAATCGGCCATGCTTCCAGTAGCTATTTGGCCAGTTATCCTCAAACATCATATACTACACCTCGTGAGATTAATTGTTCGGTGGCATATGAAACTAAAAATATTTATGACTCGGATCACCTTTGTGGTTATGGCCGAGTGAATGGAGATTCTGCAGGAGCATACGTGCCTAATATTACAGGAGATGAGGTGGCTCTGGCTGCATTAAAAACTTTAGCCCAAAATAAGAAGATTAGTGCTATTTGCCTTGGGAAACATGAAAAGGGATTAGTTCCTGATTATGATGCAATAAGAGCTAGGGTTCTGAAGGAAGACAAAGTTTTGCCGATTGATCAAATTGGCGAGAGAGAATATTCGACAGTAGTGCACATGTCTTCACCTATCACTGCAGCATGCTATACACCCCCTATACAATTGCAAAATTTCGGCAACATCACTTCATTGCCGAAAGATCATAAAAGTATTGGGGGGCAAGCCAATCCAAGTAGGGCCGAGTTTACAGAAAAATATGTGGCCCAAGTGGACAAGATCAAGCCAAAGCTCACAGGGAATAGCGTCAACGAATTTACTACGCCAACTCTTGAGGAATTACCAGCAGAATATCAACAGGCTTACGAAGCACTCAAGAAGAGCCGTGGAGAGGAATATTTGCAAGAATACGTCAAGTGCCTTCCTCCATCCAGCAACTATGTTGGCCCTTCTGCGATATTGAAGCAAGAAGGTTTGCAAGCAAATCAGCAAGAAAGGGTTCACTCGGCTAATATGGTTGATTCGGTTGCAACTGAGTCAAATATGAATAAGTCATCTACAGCCGAGTCGAACGATTCATTTAAAGAAAAGACGATGGTGGATTCAGTTGAAACCAGATTGAGCACAGAGACGGTTACAACCGAGTGCATAGAGTCCATACCGAGTACATCATACCAGCCGAGTGCATCGACCCGTCTGAGTACATCATGCCAGTCGAGTGCATCATTCCAGATGAGTGCATCGCCGGCTAAAGTCGAGTGCATCAAGCCAATTATTGCCGCGTGTGCTAAAACAGAAGATGCAAGTTTCGCCGAGCAAAAGAACGGTAAACGCAACGAGTTGGCCGTGTTAGATTTTTATGGATGTGAGGGAGCTTACATGCTGCCCTATGAGTTCCGTGCCAAAGAAATTGATGAGCATCAAGAGAAAAGTTATATGGCCAAACAAAGTTTGGCTAGTGATAAAGATCAAGAACCAAAGCGTGCACCTGAGCAAAGTTCAACTGACAAAGAGCGTCCGAGTGAAATCCACTTGGGTAATCCGAGTGAAGTATACTCGGGCAATCCGAGTGAAATCTGCTCAATCAATTCGAGTGATGAGGCACGAGATCCAGAAAAAGAAGAAGACGCATTCAAGAATTATTCAGAAGTGGAGCAAGGTATTGTTCCAGTGGTGCAACCATCTTCTCGTTCCAACGACTTCACAAAGGTACACCTAGCCGAGAGTTTACTCAGTTTTCGATTCGGTCAAAATCATATTGTTGATGCACCCGTTAGTAAGATTCTAATTAATTTTGAAAGACCGATCGAGAAGAGTAATCTGTTTGTTTCGAATTATCTTGTTACTAATCATGCTGATCAACACATGGCACCATTCATAGAGGCTAATAGTGACAACTTATCGCAACCAAAGTTGTTCCCGTCATGCCGACTGAACTTTATATTCATATGGGCAACTTTGTTTGTTTCATGCCTGGCTAACATTTGGTCTCAGATGAGACATATATTCTGTAATTATTTTGGCTGTAGGAATATAAAGCCAGGTTCAAAGTTCTCCAGGATAGCCGATTCAAAAGCATCGGGAAAGGACGACGAAAATCAATGCATAGCCGAGTCAGATGACACTAAGCTGGCACCACTCGGTTGTTTTGTTTCAGAGCCGATATCACAATATCGTTTAATGGACCAGGAGTGTACGTCCAGTGCAGGCATAGTTGATCACATCATCGGTACATCGCTGACTAATCCTATTATTATAATTGATCACGATGTCGAGTCGTCAAGACAAGAGCGAATGCAATGTTTATTCGAGAAAAATGTCAAAGATTGCAATATGATCCATCAAGTCGAGCAATCGGACAACATAGGACGATTGGAGTTTGTTGATGCACGAGCATATGGCCAGTCGTATCAGATTGGCCTTGATGGCGATCAAATGTTGACTCGGTTACCTCAAGCCGATTCATCAAAAGGTCGACAGGTTCACACCAATGATGATGGGGTCAAGTCTTCGAGCAAGGATATTGTTAGAAAGTGCATCCACAACAATCTCGAAGATGAGAATTCCATGAAATCTACAATGGAGACATCTAGCACTGGGGGGCAACCAGAAAATTCGAAGACCGATGCAAACACAACTAAAGAAAGCAAAGGCCATGGTAAGCACAAAGGTAGAAAGCCGAAAGTCACTTTCGCACAGTTATTAGAAAAATATCAGAAGATAAGTGAGGCAAAGAGTGCTTATCGGCCGAGTGAAACAAAAGCATCGAAGTCACCCCCAAGGCATAAATTTGAAATGTTGAGCAAGCAGACTCCATATCCTCCTTTTGGGCCACCAATGCCGATGTCATGGATACCTCCCCCTGCCGACTATTATTCATATCAATCATGGGGCAAGTATAAATCAAGGGCACACCATCCATCATATTCTAAACCACCTCAACAAAATTATGCAGCTCCTAGAGGATCATCGTTTGTTCAACAACCACATGCTAAAGACCGACTCAACCAAAAAGTATCGGTCTGGAGCTCAGCGAAGAAGATGGACGTGGTCAAGCAAGTATACCGAGTGAAAAAGGATGGCCGCAAATGTGCTATTTCAGATCCGACTCTAGATGACAAAAAGACAGTCGAGTCTATGTTGACTACTAAGGACAAGAAAGTGAAGCAAGTAACTTTCAAGGATCCAATCACGGAGTTTGGAAAGGCCAAGCTGGAGGTGCCCAAAGCCAGGAAGAACTTGCCAGTGCGTAAACCAAAGTCACAGCCGGGATGCCCACTCGGCTTACCATATTCGCAACAGAAAAAGCTGAATTGGCTTAGGGCCAAAGAGGTGGAGAAGAGGAACATGGCTTGGGTTCCCAAGGGAAATCCTCGACTCAAAAGCGGCACCATATCTCCTATTGCGAAGTCAGCAAGAGTAAAAGAGGACAAGTGTGAAGCCGGCAGGCAGAGTCGACAGTTTTCATCTCATTATAGGAGACTCCAAATGGCACATCGTCCATGTTCTTCAGTCGTTCCATCAAAGAAAGCGTCCCAGAACTTATCCCCAGCTGAAACATCTGAATTATTTCGGCTATTCACACTTTGGTGGACGGGTTCTCCATGTCCTATGAGATAAGGACATTTGGCCGATATTTGCATATCGCCCTAAGAGTACATTGTGTTGACAAAGCTGGCATCTGACTAATTGTGTTCATTGTGGTGATCCAGAGAAAGTGTGTCACCGAGATGAATGAAGCTTCGTTCACTCGGGGGGCAAGGCAATGTTGACTCAGAGACCGAAGGACAGGGGTGTGACATCACATTTATCAGTCGGTGCTCCCTGGATGCCAAGTCAAAGTCTTGTGGAGATTATTTTCATGATTCAGTTTAGCAGCGCCCAGAGTCGGTATTATTGACATATTTCTTCACGGGATGGATTTCAAGACTTCTTGTCGGGTAGAGCTTACACGACTAATAATCAAGCCGAATATGCTGTGTTATTCGGGCTAAAGGACTTCTAACCACTACAAGAGTTGTATGCATCAAGGTTCACAATGATTCGTCGCCAACCGTCCAACAAATGTTATCCTTATATGCATCGACGAATCACTCAAACATTGACCTCACGAGTTGCGGCTGACTCCACGGTGGAGTCGGCCATTGATGGATCTAGTGCGAGTCATATAGCTGGCTGGAGAAAGTTTCTCTTATCTGCAGGACCCAAGTTAGGAGACAGACATTATTCGGCAGAGACTTGATGGAGTATTTTTTATCAACAATGAGGTGACTCACCGAATAGTTGATGGTTCCTTTAAGGTTCATGGACATAATCTTTTGGCATCCGGTATCACGAATGGTTCTAATATCCCCATAGAGTACTTGGATAAAGGTCAAGTCAAGGATTGACATGAGAGACTGACATGAAGGCATTCGTGGCATCCAATGGTTGTTCTCAGACGACTATTATCTGAAAATGCTCTACCCAAGAAACAACAAGCCTAAGCATATGGCCGATAACAATTATCGTCTTCAGCATGCACAGCCGATGTAGTGTTGACATCGTGTTTAAAAGAAGTATTTTCTGGCACGCAAGCTCTGCCAGAAAACAGGGGGGCATGTGTTGACACCGGATTTTGGCAAGGAACAAAAGGCAAGTAAGATGGCCTCAAGTGAAAGAGTTTTAAGCATGAAAAGTTTCAGGCCGCCGAGTGGAACAACTTTGATTTTTAAGTCATCAACATCCGACCTCATCTCAGTGGCCCGAAGCTGTACTCCGAGTGACAAAATTTAATGTTCTGAGTGCTTTTCGGCCGATTACGCCCTCAATATGGCCTCAGATGAAGGAGTGCTCTGAAGGAGTTGTCTTCGTCTCGTCGAGGCGATCGATTTTCATATATAAATCATCTCAATCCGAGTTCATATGCAAAAGTTATAGTCAATACGGTCTGGACAGGCCAGAGACCAAAATATTACGCTTGACACCAGACACATGATGAGTGTCTGATGCAATGCGTGAGCAATTCGGCCTTCAAGACGGCCTTGAATTGAAAAACCTTCAACACGAGAAAGTTTCGTCTCGTCAAGCCGATCGATTTTCATATATAATTCTTCTCAATCCGAGGTCGTATGAGACCTGGGGAGACAAATCAAGATCAGTCTATGTTTTCGGTCGAGTGAAAAGCTTATCATCCGAGTGAAAACTTACCGGTCGAGTGAAAGCTTACCTTTCGAGTGAAACCTTACCGGTCGAGTGAAAGCTTACTTTTCAAGGGAAAACTTACCGATCGAGTGAAAGTTTGACATCCAAGTGAAAACTTACCGGTCGAGTGAAAGCTTACCTTTCGAGTAAAACCTTACGGGTCGAGTGAAGGCTTACTTTTTAAGGGAAAACTTACCGGTCGAGTGAAAGTTTGACATCC